>NC_089874.1:101602500-101672500 GCF_040182565.1 Anser cygnoides | reverse complement strand
AAACTAATTCAAGTTGTTAAGAAAAGGACCATTTTCTATTGCATTTCTGCTATCATATAAACATGGCAAGTTAGATCAGCCCCCTGTACAGCAGGTGAAATATTGCCTTTACATTTTCCTAAAAGTTAAAAAGTCGCAAATTCTGAAGTGGGAATGATAAAATTGTTAAGCATGTCCAGAGGAATGTAAAATGCATCTGTGTATCAATACATGCCCATAATATCAAATGAAATATTATGTTTGGATATGAGGGATTCAACCCACTTCAAGTTTCAAGGCTAAGAAATACTGCACAGTTGAACTTAAAGTCACAGGTAATGAAGTTTTCTGTGTGTGTTTGTGTGGATATATGTATTTGTGCATATACCGTGATACATACACACACAAATAAGGTAATTATTTTGTAAATATGTCTAAAAATGGATGTTGCAGGAAATTAAATGCATCACCTCCGTTCCTAGGATTAAAAAAAAAAGGGGCCAAATCTCCTTCACTCTGGTATTTTCAGATCCAGAGCCTCAGTGACTTGCTCAAATGTTGTGCCTGCATGAGAGCCCCCATATCCAACCTAGAGGAGTGTGGAATATTTAACTGGCATATAATTTCGTAGGATGGATCGATTTCCCTGTTTTAAAGTTGTTGTTTGGTTTAGAATCATTTCTCTGTGGCTCAGAAAGCTGTTCCAAATGCCCAAATATAAAATACCCGGTAAATTCGTAGGCTTGCGAAGACGCTATGGGTACTCTGCGTCCTCATTAGTGTAGGAAGCTGCAGGCCATACTGAAGTCTGCTCTGAGATGTTAAACACAACATGAGCTAATTTATGACAATATATAGATGATGAACAATTTCTTGGTAGGCATGGAACAGCATTTAACTTAAAAGTGTGAATTTTATGCTGGGGTGTTAGGCATTAGAGCTAGTTAGAAAGATTTATACTTAAAATCGATTAATTAATTAAATTAATATTTAATTATAATTAAGCAATACGTATAGTCCTTCTATTCCTTTTCTTTGATATTTTGATGAACTGAAGTGCTACACGGTGAAGATCTGATTTAAAAAAAAGGAAAAAAGATTATGCAGGAATCTCTATTGTAACAATTGCGCATTACCTCAGTAATAATATTACTGATGAACATTTTACAGTAAAATTCAGAATTTGTTATATCAGTTAGGATGTATGCATTTTTCATGTGAAACAGATAGCGATTATCAGTGTGGATTTTCATTCTGCTTTTCCTGTTTCGAGTTTTAATCTGTTGTAATCACTGATGGCTAGAATTGACACATGAAAGGGGGCACCAAAAGTGTTTTGTACCTAGATAAAGTCTGGTGATACTCTTATCGATGGACCAAATTTTCAGAAAAGCCCCAAAGCCTGTACAATTCTATGATTCTGTGAAAATTTCCATCTGTAGTTTTCACGATCAGATTTGGGTCCACAGAACGATGACACATAGTTCACCCCATTTTGAAGTGAAAATTAATGTGTGCCGATCATATTTCATAGCCTAGCTACCTGGTAGAGGTGAATCAGAGTTTTTAAGATCCCATTTTAGTGCAGGGTTCAGGCCGTCTTGGAAGTCTGGAAGGAACTGCATCCCTCCCCACAGCACGTGGCCCCAGACTCCTGTGCCGTGCTGAGTAGGGCAGGGAGCTGGGGTGCCCGTGGGCCTGGCTCGAGGTAGCGGTGGGTCGGAGAGAGCAGCCGGTCCCTGTGGTGCTGCCCGGGGAGCCAACCCACTCATGGGATGGTCTCTTGCTTATATTAACGCTGCCCGAAGACACAGTGCTTCTCGTGAAGGTCCGTGTGTTAGCGTGGCTGGTTATGTGGGAATAAACGATGTGGAGGTTTCCACCCCTCCATCTTCACAGGAGGACATGGCAATGTGACACTTGACCTCTTAACCCAGGCATCTCTTGTAGAAACCGAATTTCCTTCCCCACAGGGAAGAATCTGAAGGAGACTCTTAATTTCAATGAATTCAGCGTCATCCCCCACAGGCCCCCTCTCCAGCGTTGCTGCAAAAGGAGACAATTTGGCTCCAAAGGACTAACGTGACTCTTTTCTAAAAAATACTTTTTTAATTTCAGTCTTATCTGAGGTTATTGAGTCCGTATCTGAGGCTAGCAATATTAATCCATAATGAACTTCCACGTGGCCTTTATGGGATGAAACTGCCTTGCATGTTAGTACATTCTGAGTGAAAATATTGCTGTGAAATGATAGACCATATTTATAGCCAACAGGGTGAAATCTTAGCTTCTATTTAAAAAAAATAAAAAAATAAAGGGAGCATTTACACACTTTTAATGAGTAGTGAGCTTGCCAAAATCTCTCAAATTGTTCCAGAGGTTTGGAATGAAGAATTGTCATTTGAAGATGAACAATACGAGTTCTGCTGCAATTTCAGTAGCAATCCCCAGACCTGTTTTCTTTATGTCATGAAAACTTTAGAAACATAAACAGTACTGAATTGCCACTGGTATTGAATAATGTGGCTTTTATTGTTGCTTGGGCTCTTCAATACATTCAAGAAAATAATTTAATACTTATTAATAAAGAGAAGGTAACTAAAGATGACTGTGATCTAGTCTGTTGAAAATTTCTCAGTATCCTTAATTTGTTAGTAAATTCAATATATTTTATTTAAGCAGAATCATATATACAGTATATTAACTTTTTTTCCAGGCAATCTTTACTCAGCACAGAAAGGCCAGATGTATGGGAATTGTAAAAAATCAGGATATGCATAAAAACTGTTCAAGTGCATAAAGCAGCCCCATCTGGAAGACATCTAACAGAAATGAAGTTGTACAAAACCATTCCATTGATAATAAAGCTAATTTTTATGGGTCTGACAAGTATGTAATTATGTTCAGTGGTGCTTTTCAGATTTTATCACAGTCAATAAACCGCAGTGGTAATTTCATTCCCATTTGACATATTTACATGGAAACATTTGATTGGAGGAATTAGTAACCCTGAAAGCCTTGATAGATATGTTTTAATGATCTGTGACCTCCGCAGTCCCTCATCTGTTTATTGTTGCAACAGGCGAGAAGTCGTTCCTCTGTGACCTTTGTGGCTTTGCCGGCGGGACACGTCATGCCCTCACCAAGCATCGGAGGCAACACACAGGTCAGTAAAACTGTCTTTACTCCTTGGTATATTTTCTCCAGCAAGGCAGTCCCTCTACGCTGGGGAGTAAAGCAAGTCAAATAGCACATTACAGCACAAATAATACATTGGCTCACTGTTTACTTTGCCTTTTTTTTTTTTTTTCATTTTTGTAGAATCTGTGTGCCCAAGGTCTGCGTCAAATATGTTAGCTGTGAGTTTGAGTAATTGCTTTTTGGGGTATTTTTGGTGTTTTTTCTAAAGAAAGTAGAATTGTAAAGACTGGTTTTCTTCTTTAAATGAACACTAAGTATACTATTTTTTTTTCCAAGGCCCAAATAGATTACCTACTGTGAAGATTTTGCAAGAGTCTGCTAGAATGTCCCTGGGTGAAAGTTAGAGACTACATATAGATTAATCCATTATTTTGGAGTGAGACAATGTTGAAAGCTAGTGTTGTTTCATTTGCCCTTTCGTAATTTTAAGATAGTTTGTAATTAATAGATGCTACTTTAAAAGTTACCACACTGTTAGCATGTAAAGCAGGATTTATCTCCCAGAATTAGTAAAGCTTTCCTACCACCTTGTTATAAAAATTTAATATCAGATAAAATTAAATTGGTTCTTAGCTTCAGAAGACCAGAAAAAGTGTAAGTATTAAACATTTATTAATACATTTTACCCTAATTGCGGTTTTTAGCAGTTCCTAGTAAGTATTTGATTATTTGAATAGATTTTGTTCAAACAGGGGCAGAAGCATCACTGCTTAAACCACTGCAGTTTTTGTTTTACTGACTAGCATGAGAATAATATAGTATTAGGAATTGCTGTGTGAGTTAAGTGACCATTGTCTAACGTACAGTGGAAAGAATAGCTAACAAATTAGAAGCTGTAGTTATATCATGAATTTTCCATGGATTTTTCAAAGGAATCTCTGTGGGAGATTTTATTCTATCCCTGAATAATCCTAATTCAGGACACTTACCATCAAAATGCTTAATTTCCTGGAGAGCAGCTACTGTCTTTCTTGAGAGCCTGAAGCCATTCTTTTTACCCTGTTTTCAGTTTATTAAGGCAACCATATTTGGAGGACGTCTGATGCTTGCAGAAAGGCGGGGATTTTGGTGCTGATCTGGAAATACTTTTGAAAGGATTTGCTCTGTATATAAACTATGAAAGGCCAAATTTTGCCTGTAATTCTAGTCATACTTCTGAATTTTTCTTCTGATAGCAAGAAATGTACATTTGCGATACAGTACTGCCACAGTCAGTTCCTATTCACTGCAAGATGTTTGTATTTTTAAAATGTCCAAGAAGAAGCATTTAAGTATAATAGGTTTTGTAGTAAAACAGTCCATGAATGGTAATGAGCAATTGTAACCACTGGAATAAAAGTTGTGTGCTTCAGTTGTAACTAATAGTGTCCATTTTTCTGGAACTTTGAAGAATTTTCACACGTTCACTGAAGTTTACCAAATCTGGGCTGAGAATGAAAATTATTTTATTTCATTTTTAGTAGAAATAAATCATTGTTATCAATTGGATGGGAGCTATCTTTTGTTTTTTATTGGCCTGCCATGTGGTACATGGGGATCATGTCTATGTGTAGGACTCAGTGCAGCCACACAGATAGTAAACAATGATTTCGGAATGGAAAAGTGGAACAAATGGATATGCTTGTCTTTACACGTCTTGTCTTTACCTTTTATGTGAGTACATATCTAGTTTATCAGAAATGTAAAGCCTTATCATAGGCTATGTATTTATGGGTTTTGTATCAATAGGCCACAAGCTAATAGAAAAACATATTATTTCCTGGATTATGTCTAAAATTAGGCTGAAAAATGGTATGTTCTTCGTGAAAAGCTGTCCACATTTTGGATAGTGTTTTGCCCTTCTTTTGCCAGTTTGGTAGAGGCTTTTGTGCTATGATCACAGGGATTCACAGGTTATAGATCATGAAGCTTGCGTCTAGCAGGCATAACTTTATATTTTATGTCAGGACTGGAGGCTCGTTATTACTTTGCTATTAACTTTATACTATACAGGACAGTATCTCAGAGGCAGAGGGATCTATCTTTTTGGCATTTATCTGCCTCTGTGGCACAAACAATCAGAGATGATTCTTTAGCAGAAAAATTATCTGTAGCTTCTATTTGTTTCGAGGAGAATGACACAATCCACCTTTGTCTGCACTGTTGCACTTACATGGGTTCCCTTGTATTTTCATCCAGTGCACAACTTTATTTCAGTTCTTAGCTGCACGCACTCCTCTTTGTACCTGTATTTTTTCTTCTGTGTCCCCAGTTGACACAATTTTCCCTGAGCAGAATGCCAAAGCAAATTACAGTCAGGTTTGAAAGGGATAGGTATCAAAAATGGTCTAAATGGCTTAAATAATTCCCTACTGTAACACAAACTGTCGAGGGGGCTGACAGAGAACATCCTCCAATCCAAGATTTACTTCTATCACCTGTCAGAGACCTTTGATTCAAGGGCAAATGAGCAAATCCTCAGAGGTAGCTGAGGAGTCTTGACCAGCTTAACAAGCCTCCTCTCATCCCAGCCTCAAGGTCTGAGGTGTCCTGACACCCCCAGAGAAACGTTCAGCTGCTCTGATAGATATTCGACACAAGAGGGGAACTGGCTGTAGGACTGGCCACTTAGACTTTTGATGCTTTTGCTTCTTACTCTATTTCTTCTCTTTTTAGACAAGATTATTTTTAACCAGATTATTAATTCATATTTTGTCCCAGTAAAAAAGTCAAAACCTGCCCTAAGATAGGAAGATAAATAATGTTGCAAATTTTTGTGTTGGCTGCATTTAGAATGAGTTGAATTCTACAAAGAATTTAAATGATTATCAGAATTTTATAATAAAAAATAGTAAATAACCTCTAAGTCATCCACCAAAAAAGATGCGTGAAACATATGTGCTGCATCGTGTATTTTAAATACTTTGCCTTAATCAGAATAAACTATAAAATGACAGGGGGGAAAAAAAAGAAAAAAGAAAATAGAATTGTTTCTGGCTTGAAATAAAAACATGAAAACAATTCTTAATTTTATTTTTTTGTTGTTGTTACTGTTCTGCTCTCCTTCTTTGTTTGACTTCATTTCAGTATCACAGTAGTTTTAGCTGCTTCTACGTTTTTCCCAGTAAGCCTCCATTTTGTACTGTCATAAGTAGCTTATTCCAACAGTGCTGATCAGTCACAGGCTGTGTTCTGTTGTGTGAAACTCCTTTTTTATGTTAGTTAGTACTCCTGCAAATTGCAAAAACCCCATCCGCATCTTTTACACAATAGCAGGCTACAGTTGCTTCTCAGGTCGTTTGTGGTGGCATCTTCCTGGGAATCACAGAAGTCCTTTACAGTAGTAGAGCGTTAGAGGGTAAGCACACTTAGTGTACACGGCAGCTCTGTGGGCGTTACCCCGAACCTCTGGAAATGCTTGGGCAGATTGTGTCTTTGTTCAGATATTTTCATGACTTTTTGAAGATGGTGGCTTATATCATACAGATCACTGTATGATCAGTTCTGCTCACTCATTTCAATCCTGCACTTCTCAAGACATTTATAGGTCAATGTAATAAAGAAAGAAAATTTAATAATATATGTGTTTTTATCCAGATGAGTGACTCACTTTGTTTTTCTGTTTCTCATGTGAACTGCTCTTTGACTTTAATGTGTAGTTACATTACTCAGCATTGAATTTAATGTATAATGTATCCTCACCCCTTCAACTTCCCCACCACAGCTTTAAAAAATAATAGTGTTGAATACCACAGAATATGTAGCACAGTTAAGACGACTTACCGATCTTTTCAACAAGACACGAGGTGAAATTTGAAGAGGATCTGTGTTGTTTTTCATTGCACTTTGTGCCAACATTTTCAGCACAGTGTAGAACTTAATTCAAGCAAACTTCTAGCCATAAATGACACCAAAACCCTGGGTATCTTAAAAACTTTCTCTCTGCTTAAGAGAAATTATCAAGTAGATCATTTTTCCTCCCCTTTGGGTTTGTCATAAAAAACAAACACACAAACAAAAAGTAATTAAGGATGTAGTTATTTTTGTATGTCTTATATGCGAAAAAAAGATGACCAAACTAAAAGCAAATAGAATTTGCTTCAATATATTTCAGTCTTTGTTAGCAAGCCTGTAAGTGTCCCTCCAGGGAACAGTCTCAACAAAAGCTAGAAATAGTTGGAAAAAAGAAGAAAATACCTGTAACCTGTAAGCAGAAGGCCACGTTTCGAGGTCTACTCATTCCTTAGGACAAATAAAACTTCTGAGGTTCTTTCTGTCCTGCGTAACACATCCTGTGAAAGACAAAGAGGACCTAGAGCAATGGTTTCCTTTTGAGGAAAATTTCTTTCGTCTTGCTAAGATTCTGATTAGTCATTGAAGACTTTTAAATTGAAGGCATCATTAGATTTATTTATTTTTTCCTTCATTTATATAAAAGCTGGATCTTCATATAAATGCTTTGTATAATTTGTGAGTGGAAATTGTCTGGACAGTCATGATTGTAAATAAAATCTTCACTTTGCCATCCACAAGTAAGCATCTATCACCAAGATTTGTAATTTTTGTTATTGTGTTATTTCATTTTTCCTCTAAAAATTATATGTTGAGAACATAACTGCACATAGAAATTTATGATTATAGCAAGGTATGCTCTGTGTCCTGAAAAGCTCATCATCAAAGACAGAGAACTAAAAAGAGGTAATTTAAGAGAAAAGAGGAAGGAAGAAAGAAAAAGAAAGCTGTAATTTGGGATGAAAAGATAAGACGGATGCTTAAAGAAATCAGTGCAGAATTTGAAGGATACATTTTCAGAGAGGCAGGAGGAAAAAAAAGCCTTAGTCATGATTTTTTAAGAGTAGTAGAATGTGCAGAGCTGAGGCTGACCGGCTTAATAACTGCCTGTTATGTACAGAGTAGTGCTCCCCACCATCTCACCGTTTTATTGATTTCTTTCGCAAGCTTTGTTGGAGCTGAAATTTTGTGTGTCAGGTGACTTAGACAATTAAAGTACTTCAGAGGTTGCTCACAGTATTGTTGTCAAAAAAGCAAAGCCATTTCTTCTTTTGTGATGCTATAGCTGGAAATCATGCTTTTTGAAAGTGCTTATGTTAAAAACAAAACAACAACAACAAAAAACCCACAAAGATACTTCTTCCTTAATTTTGGAAGATGTGACCTTCCTTTTTTTCCCATAGAGCTTCCTGACCACCAGGGCATTCTGGGGCACCTGTCCTTCTCTTTCATGGGTTTGTTAGTGATTGAGTTAGAGTTGGTGAGGCATGAAGTTTTCCATACTGGTAAAGGCTGGTGGCTTTTTTTTTTTTTTTTAATCTTTAAATAGGTAGAATTTGTCTTTACTCCCACATTTTTCGATACGCTGTTTTATAATTATTACATGCAATATTATTTTAAAAATACTGTCATTATTGCTTTTTTGATTTCTGTGATTTTAAGTTTATATTAATTAGATCCTTGACTGGGGCTGAGGGAGAATCCTTCTGGACTGTTTAATGGCAGCCAGTATAAAAGTCAAATGAAGTTCGATGGCTGAAATGTCTGGGGGCAGGGATTGGAGAAGGAAAATTGGGACACAAAGACAGATAAAGAACGTTTTCTTCTGAAGATAATGAAGAAAAAGAAAATGAGTAGTAAAAAGTACTGCTGCTACAGCTCTTCAGACCAACCCTGCCCTCAACCCAGAGAAATACCTAATCTTTTAGTTTTTTTCTAATGTACATACCAACCTGGTTAATTTTTCAGTAAAAATAAATACTATTCCCCTTGTGCAGCTGCTAAGAATTATAGGCCATGCTAGGCAGTCATTTTTTTCCCCAGTTTAGTTGGCTTCTGTTGTGTGGTACTGCTGTGATGTATTTTCTGTCAGGTGAAATTTATACATCGTCCACTTGACAGGAGCAGTTAGCCACAAGGATTTCCTGAGGAGAAACTTCCTGGAGCAGTGGGCGAGGATTATCATTTTTCTTCTGGTCACGATGGACTTTCCAAGCCCTCCCGGCTTCCACGGGCCCTCACTCATCTGTCAGCTCCACTGGCCCTGCCCCAGCACAGCAGCAGCCCTTCCCCAACACGTCCTCCACCAAATGGCGAACTAAAAATCCACGCTTAGTTCAGATCTGCTTTTTAGCAAGGGGGCGAGCTCGCAAGGTTCCAAATGCATTTTAAATCAAAGAATTTAAAGTAAGCATCTATGCTACCTAAAATGCCCGTAGCTTTACTACCTGGGCTTGAGAACGTTGCTGTCTTTGATGCTAGAAGGTAAAATAAATCAGACACAGGAAATCTTCGGTTCAAGAACAGGTTGTGTTGCTAGGGAGTCTATGGCCTCCCAGAGAGTTTAATTGAAGACGAAGCCAATACCATTCAAGCTGCTGGGAGAATCGGTTTCTCCTGAGCAGAGAGTCAGTGTCTGACAAGAAAACCCCATTTGGGGCAGAAAGACATACTTTCTAGCAGTCTCAATTTGTCCAGCATAGAGGCTTCTGCATTGTGTCCTGCCCCTTCACCTTTCCATGTCCCATGAAACAATAAGTGAAAAATAGTAGCTGAAATTCTCTGCCGCAGCTGCTAGAAGCAATTATTCCAACTCTTTATGGAGCTTTCAGAAGCCGCTCCATTGTCCATCCTTACAGGCTTTTCAGGCCCAAGGACCCTGCGTTTCTTTTTTTGCTTGAGAGGGGGAAAAAGCAGTCTCCAAGAATGAGAAATGCAGATTTTTATGTCTGCTCAGAATTCTGGCAAAGTCCCTTTGGAAGTCCTGATTGTCTCGTGCTTTTAGCAGGCTTGGAAAATCTGGCTTGGAGGCATGGCTGCTTGGGGGCGGCCTTTTGCTAGTCATGTGTCTTCTGCTGGTGATGGGTTTCTTGCTGTCACTCTGAAAAACTGCGGGTTGTGCCTCCTTAGAGACTTAGGGTTCAGTTTTGAGGCCTCCTATTCTAGACCTCTGAACAGTCTACCAGGTAGGTGTCTGTCCCTCGCAGTTTTAATTAGACTTCTTAAGTTAGGGATGTTGATTCCTTATGTAATCTTTAAGATATAAATACTTCTGAAGGCTTCCACAATACGATCAAGATTGCCTATGTTAGGAGCTGCTTTCTGTCTTCTGCATACAAAAAGAAACCCGTCTCCTCTCTAAGTGGTAATTATATGTGCCTTTGAGCCACACTGAGTATTTCTGGTGCAACTAGTTGGAAAAATGGGATGCAGGTGTCTTAGCTGGGCTTCACAGTATGTGTATCTGTCATGAGATTTTATCTTAGCGCTCTCAGAGGGCTCCACCCCTCAACTGGAATGGAAAAATACTCTTTTTACATAACAACTTATAAGCTAGAGTAGAGATCTTTATCTTTCTTTAATTAGTAGTCCTCTAGAATTTTTCAGTGCTGTTGTACATTCTGCAGAGATTGAATTTTAGTCTTCTGAAAATATTTAGTCTATTCTTTTTTCCCCATTAACCTTGTGAGTCTTTCTGCTGAAATTGTCCCACTTTTCAGAAAATCTTCGCAAGGACAGAAGAATAGCAAGCAAGAGAAGGGGGATGGAGAACTGAGTTGTTTCATATTCTTAGTCCCAGTTTATGCATGAAAAATGTTGGAGCAGAGATACATTATATAAAAAAAAAGATAATTTCTTCCTAGATATATTCATTTCTGAGCACTGAATGCAAGCTCCAGACTGATTTCTCGCCTTCTGTCTCCAAAAGCATTTCTTTCTAGTCTGTGCATGGGCCCAGCTTCAACAGAAGATGCAGGGTGAGAGGAATGCCTTTCTCCTGGTGAAGATATTTTCATGACATAAGGCCCCTGTAACTTGGTTACCCTGTTTCATGCAGTTCTGTCTCCTCCTTTTTGCTGTTATAACACCACACGGGAAGTCAGCTGGTTTCAGATGTGTATATGCCATAGTAAGAGTAGTATTTTGTAATTTATACGTTATATTTGAAAATGTATTTTTCATTTGCTGTTGTGATATATACATGGACTAAAATCTGTCCCAAGGGGGTTGCCAGAAATTTAGATTTGTTTTCCTTTTCTGTTGATGAAAATTGATAATGCATATCTTCTCTTGTCACCTTCTAGGAGAGAAACCATTCAAATGTGATGAGTGCAACTTTGCTTCCACAACACAATCACATCTGACACGACATAAGCGTGTCCATACTGGAGAAAAGCCTTACAGATGTCCCTGGTGTGACTACAGGTAATGAGTCATTAACTAAAGCATGATGAGAGAAGGGTTAAGGTGATCAGATGAGGTTCATTTGAAGTCACCAATAAAAATATATTGCCATTAAAACACCATCAGGGCAGCAGTAATTGCATATTAAATTAGGAGCTAAATTTAAAAACTTAGTCTTCAGTATTTAGGTATTACTTTATAAAGAAAAACAAATGATGGGAAACCTTTTAGTGGTAACACTGCATTGCTAATGTTGAGTGTTTGTTTCACAGCTGCTCTAGTGTCTGTTAGAATTCTCCATGGTGAGACCGCTTATCTGCATTGCCTTTTCAAATCAGTTGCTGTTTTGAAATTTTTCTCGGTTGAGTTGCAACCATTTCACCAAGAAAGGAAAAGTCCCCTAAAAGGCTTAGCAACCTAAATACTCATCAGACACTTATTAGAACTGGAAGCAACTGGAGATAGGTAAAGAGCTGCCGTCTTTTTTTTTCTGATTCAGTTTTCCTTCTCTTTGCCAGACAAGTTGATTGGGTGAGAGTGACTGTAGGGTGGTTGCATGGCAAAGTCTCCCATTTACACTATGAAAACCCACCCTCCTAGGTTAGTAGATTAAGTTCTCAGAAACCATGTGAATGGGTAGGTGAAATTACTTGTGGTGCTCATCCTATGTGTCTTTTGTTCATTATAGGCTAGTTAATAGTGATCTCATGTTGCTTCACAAGTGATTCTTTAGTTTTCTTAAACATACATCCCCTACAGCCTTTAATATCTTGCAGTAAGGTGGGTTGTATATGTGCATTGTAAAAGAATCCGTAGAAGTTATTCATAAGCAATTTACAAGAGTTGACGTTCAAAAACTTTTTAAAAAATTGGTATTTTATTTGATAAATGGTATATGGCTATGGAATTAGATGCATGTGCTGTGATGCATGCACACAAGAGGAGAAAGTTAACCATCTGATTATACCACTGTAGCTTTTTTTTTTCTTTTAATGCTGAGCATACAACTGTAATGTTCTTTTAGTATAAGTTTTAATGTAGTTTCCTAAAACAAGATTGTATAACAAAGGCTAGCCACTCTCATAATACCTGGTTTCAAAGTATTTATGAGCCTCTTTAAAGAAAGCTTCTGTACAGAAAGCTTCTGCAGAGATCATGCATTTTCTGTACAAAAATTTCTGTTGGTCTGTGCATATGGAGCAAATGTTCTGTGAACTCTTACTGAGCTCCCATTAAATTACTGCCTAGAACTGTGGAGAAATGAATTTGATAACCTGGAGGGGGTGGCTCCCCTTTCTGTGCTTCTACCTTATGGCATCCTCCCCCCCTTTTTTTTTCTTTCAAAAATGGAGTGTTTCTATTGGCTTTGATAAGTCATTTAAGAAGGACAGGTGTTGTTTTATTCATCAAAATGGTTATGTTAAAAGATCTGTGTTGAAGCAAGTGAGAGCATATATGTGATAGCTTGACATGCTGTGCAGCCGTGAAGGTAAAAGGAGTGCTTATCTCTTTGAGGATGCATGTTTGGGAAGGCTTAATCTTGTGGTCATCCACTTTCATGGTCAGGAGGAATGGTCTTACTACAGAACTAGGTAGAGAGGTGAGTTGCAGGGGGTTTGAGCTTCTGACATGGAGACACTACAGAATGGGAGCACTGTGAGTATGAATCAAAGTTTGCAGTTGGGGTTTCTTACACTTGCACAATGAGTGGGTGTAATTCCCCTGCTTAGCATGACAAAATAACTTTAATGTCCTGTGCAGTGAAAGACAGGAGATACTTTTTTTCAGATGGACAGTTTTCTGTATGGGATAGGAATTTCAAGAAATGACAGGTTTTTACAAGTATTTTATTATATTGGGTATTATTAGAAAAGAAGAAAACATAACTTAGTAATTTTATCAGGGTTAACAAGAAATCTCTAAGACCCCCTGCCTGTATATTATTGAAAAATAAATGCTTCATAATAACAGGATGCTAGTTTCCATTCCTCATAGGCCAATTTTGACTCTTTGGAGGCTGAGCTCTACAGATATCAGCTGATGCAGCTTTGATTCTGCAGGAAACTCGTTCTGAGCTCAGCTGCAAAACATCTGGCAGGGATGCAGCAATGAGAGCTGTGCTGCTGCCGCTGCAAGCTCACAGAGGCAGTGAGGCACTTTGTGTAGCAGCGGAGGAGCCAGCAGAGGGGCTGCTGTATTTATTAGCCCAGCAGTCCTGCTTGTGCCTGCCAGTTTCCGCTGTCCTGGGATATTAGGCAGCCTTGTTGGCAAATATGTTTTATGTGCTCTGTCCAACTCTCTCATTTTTTTTCTCCTTTTTGTTTTAATACATTTTTAAGGAACTCACACCTTGCCTCCTTGTCAGCTCAGCCAGTGCTACCTGTTTTCCTGAAAAGGTATTAGCAACCCTGTAAATCATGTCCTTCACACCAGTTCAGCAGATCGTACTTACTCTTGTGAGTGTCACCTACAGAAAACCTGAAATCAAGATTTTAAATTCTGCTGGCCCGGTGATAAAATTCACCCCCGTGCCTGGAGCCTGAGTTCTCACTTTGGTGACTCCCGCTCAGCCGGCACGCTCTGAGTTCACCCAGGCGGTTTCAGATGATGCTGCTGGGTGTTGCTTGGCAACTGCAGACTCTTTAACGACCTTTGTAGCTTCAGCAAGAGGAATATTCCTCATCTTGTGCGTGGATCTGGAGCAGAGCACTGTTAGTGCTATCACCGTGCCTCCTTCCACTGATCGGTGGAGTGATCTCTGTGTTCCATAAAGTAGTTTGGGACACTCAAATAAACAAGCTCCAAATACAAGATGTTGTAATTATTCCTGTCAGCTCAGTATGTTCTTAGAGATCACTGCTTTCAAGCTTTGAAGTTCTTCAGGAAGAAATTGTGAACCTTGCAAAACCTCTTGCCTCTTGTCTAGCGAGCGAAAGGCTAGTTGACCTTAGCTAGAAGTACAGAAAGGCAGGCTATTAAAAGAAGTGAATCTGAATTTAGGAACTGTTATGAAAATCTGAATCATTTGTGACTATACAGGCACCTATAACTTTTTTTTCTTAGCTGCAAAAACTAAAGTGAAATAGACTGTAAGATACCATGGGGGAAAAGATCTTGGCTGCGTGCAACAGAAAAGGGAATTTGTTCCCTCTAACACTCAGCATGGGAAAGTCTTTTCTTAACTAGGAAAAGACATGAATGGATATGGTTTCCCCAAGTGAATAATAAGCATTTCCATCGCACAAATTTTATATTCTCAATAGCATGCACATTCCCAAAAGGAAATGGGAAATGTTGGTCATTTTATTTCACTGAATTGCTTTTATAATCTATGTTTATGATTGTAAGTAAATATTCTTGCAAAACTAATATATTTCACCTCTACTTTTTGTACTTTTTGTAATAGTCGATACTTATTTTTTTTCTAAATCTTTAGTACATTGTTAACAAATAAGTGAACTTCTGCTTCACTATATAACAGTATACAACTTCTAGTAATTATAAACAGAAATTATATTTTCAGTCTAGGTTTTAAAATACAATTCATTTTCAAGGAAGGAAAATATATATAATAAAAAATTGCTTGTTAAAAGTTTCAGCTATATTTTTTCACATTTGTATTTTAAAATTAGGTTAATCCTATTTAGATATTTTTTAAAATGATGCACATTTTTCCTTTGCATTTTCATTTTCAAATCAAAGTGTGTTTTGCCATTCTTACGTTATTGTGCTTCATCACACAAAAATATTCGTTTGCTCCTAATTAAAGTTCACAGCAATTTTATAATACAGAATCAGCCTCATACACCAGCATTATATATGCAATGCCTATTTTATATTTCTGAGTCATTTACAAAAGATGTGTTATGCAGCTAAACTTTTTAGATTGCACGATCCTAGAGTAATACCATCCAAAATACTGTTTGCATTTTGCGATGGGCACAGTAAGAAGCAAAGAGTCATGTAACGTCGTGAAGCTGAATAATGCCTGTGAACTTCAACTAATTTCTAAAACGGTCTGTTCTGTGGCCAGACCTTTTAGATCTGCAATATATTTAGGCACCTGAATTTAACCTGATTTCTGAAGTGCTAAACTCCTATATATATTCCCAATGATGTCAGTGAAAGATGCAGATATACAGCATTTTCAGAAATAGAACTAGTTTTGAGCCTGTGTTTAACGTAAAGAATTCCTTTGGAATTAGGAATCTCATTTTAGTTGTATGTTAGGCTTCAAATTCAAGTATCATTAGTACTAACTTTCCATGTGGCTATCACAGCTTCTTAGGGAAATAATAATTTATGTTCAAGGTGTGAGTGAGGGGGATGTTTTAGTACAAAACGGATTTGGATTACTTTGTTTGGAGGGCTGTGTCAAAAGGCAGAGCCCTGCTTTTCGATTCAAATTTGTTGGAGTTCAGGGCTCAGGAGGAACGCCGGCTTAGTTTCACGTTACAGAATCAGTATTGCTACGACTTTGACCATGAGACTGGGGGACAGGTATAATGTTAACATACTCTGTGCCGTCCCTGTGCTGCAGTTAAAGAAAATGACTCTTGCTTGTCTGGGACTCTACTGCGTGGTTTAATTTTGCATGGAGTACCTGTGGTGGCAAGGGGAAGGAAGGAATGGAGGACAGCATCCAGGGGAATGGCGATGTTCCACAGTCAGAGATAAGAAGGGTTTAGAAGCTGTGTAAATCACAAAGCCGGACCAGCAAAACAGCATGAATTCCATAAATGCACCTTTCCGTGAAGTATGTGACTTGTGAAGGATGCCTTACAAGACTGAGAATAAATAGCATACATTTTTAATATAATTATGTAAACTAAAATAAATATTTTACATTTATTATGCATAATAAAATAATTAGACAACATTCTGCAAGGGATTATGGCATCTGAAATTCCAAGTGCAGAAGGATTCATTGCGTATTTTCAGCAGCAGCGGCGGCATGACTTAGGGGGAGCGACTCCACAGGGGCTACTTTTCTTTTTTTGGACAGCATCCCTAGGGAGTTCCTCTTTCCCTCTGACTTATAGTATATGTTCATAGGCTGTAAAGACCAGTTCATAATACACTCTAGGATTTGCACCCCAGTCAGAAGAATGTGCGAAGTAAGTGTTTTCTCGCTGTTTGTTTTAGTGCGTTTAATAACCTTTCGTTGTCTCGATATCATTGCGTCAGCTGTGCGCTATTCCCTGGCTTTATCAAGGATAACTAGGGACTGCTTTAAATGCTGAGATAACGGTATATACTTATTCATAGCGAAACTGAAAGGCCATTAAGGCAACTTCTACATAAAATGATGAAACAGTGTATTTATCATTAAAATGTTAGCATTAATATGCACTTTTTACCAGTGAAGTTTTATATGCATGTGCAGGAAATAACTAGGTTATACAGCCGTGTGGAGAGCGAGGCTGATGAGGACGCCAAGTGGCAACCACCACTGCGCTATGGAAAAACACTTCTCTGTATATCAGAAAGGCAGACTCAGGCAAAAAAAAAATGCATATACTTTGTACGAGTAAGAAATTGCGAAGGACAATAATGCTTGTGTGTAATAGAGCATACTGGGCCTTCAGGAAGCACTTAAGCTTCCCTTGTGCTCTGGAGCAGGAGCTGAGGGCATCCAGTGCATTGCGCTAGCAGCCTTATAAACAAATGAAGATGGAAGTTTGGAGAGAAATTCTGTCAGCGCATGGGCGTGGTTCCCAGATGCAGACTCCTCAGAGCATTATTCAGCCCTTAGTTTTTAGTAAACATTCAGATAAAGTATTTGATAATACTTCTATTAATCTCACATAAAATATACTGTAGCATTTAAGGCTAAAGAAAATCTGAAAAAAAAAGTAGAGCTGCAAAAACACTTTAATTATTCTAGTGAATACATGACATACAAAACATCGATTAGTATTATTCCACTTATGATGCTTCTGTTACTTAATAAAACATTTTATATCCGCCTTAGCTGTAGCAGATAGTTCACATGGCAATTAAATGTGATAGTGCAAAATCATCCATCACGTTAACCAAGAGACTCGACTTCATCTGTAGTTCCTAAAATTCAGAAACTTGTGGAGTTAGAGAGCACACAACTAATGGTACGGCGCTCACTGAGAGATGTGCGTGTTGTCTGCACCGACTGAGAAGTCCTGTCTGAAATTCTGCAGAATTGTGTTGGTGGCAGCGTACAAAAGAACTTAAACTGCCACTCTCTTGGCTCTGCCCATCTTCCCTGCCAGATGACAATGTCATGGCATGGACCACTTGAGAAAATGTACGTTTATTAGATTACGTGACTGTTTCTTTAAAAAAAAATAAATCATAAACACACACGCAAGTAGTAGGTGTATGTATACCGGACATACATCCACAACAAAATTGCCCATTTAAGTGGCTTTTGCACAGCATCAGCATACACTAGTTACTTTGTGAAGATGATTGCTTTCCATATTTTTAATTAATGGCATAGTAAATACACTGTGCTTAGTAGAAGGGTAATACAGCTTTTTTATTTATTATAATCAATAATACTTATTCCCTATGATATGAAAATTCATCAATAGTTCTGTAAGCAATGGTAACTCTAGCTTTTTTGTTGTTTTTTTTTTTGTTCTTTTATTATATTTATTTATTTATCATTTTTTTTTTTTATTATTCCCATTTCCCCAAAATTTATTTATTTGTTTGTTTATTTATTTATTTTCCTGTATTCACTGTAATTAAGAGGAACTAAAAACTGCCTTTTAAATTCAATGAATCTATGATTTTTGTGCTAACATTCACCCACAGACTTGGGATTTTCAAGTATCTTTAAAACAGTGATGCACGTGCATGTATGGATAATAGTATTCAAGCCTCGTTTTGGACTGAATCCTGTGAAGAGCAATTTTAAAGTGATATATTTGGACCTAAATGCCATGCTAAATTACTCAGTTGTTTTAACCACTGAGTTTGATGTTACTGAGACATACAGACACCAGTGTAAAATTTTTTGTGCAGTTTTAACTTTGGTCAGCTTGTCTCTGCTGCAGCCTATTGTGGTCCGAGCTCAGCACTCTGTCAGTTCACGCTTTGCTTGAAGTTCTGCAAAGCCATTCCCAGGTTCCTGGTTTCTTCCAGTAGGCAGTGTCTCCCCCTTGCCGTCCAATTTGGGCTTTGTCCCTAAACTCTTGTGACACAGGCGCTCAGTACAGGGGCGTACAGGTGCACCCTTTTTTACATTGAAGTCCAAACTACTTAACCCAAAGCCTGAAGTAATTGGTGTCTTGGAAATATGAGTAAGAGCCCTTCATGCAGTGGACATGTTCTAACTAATGTCTTCTATTACCTCATTTTGTCTTCTCTCTGTCCTCACACTTTTTCCCTATCCCATGTAATCATCACTATTGTATCTCTTCCTCTTTCTTCTTATGGACATAAATATATTAAAATAAATATACCTATATTTATATTTAATAAGTCAAAATGTTTATAAATTTGGAACACCTGCATGTATTTCAAACTAAAATAACCATACATAGGCTGCGTTTTGATAGTAAATAGAATTTCAATGCTAACTTCAAGAATGGCAACGCTATGGACTGAGTGTAGCTTTTAGTAAAAAAAAAAAAAAAAAAAAAAAGTCTTGTAATTTCCTGTTCTTGTAGTGCTTCTGATAAAAATGAAGTTCTTCTTTTGTGTCTACAAATAGACTTTCATTTGTTTGCATAATTTCATCTAAAACTAATCATTGGGATCATAGATTAATTAATATGACCCTTTAAGGTAAAAAGTAGTTTTAAGAAAGACTAAAGCGACTGTACATGTTTCCTTTACTTTTGCCTGTTAACACAGAATTTAAAAAAAAAAAAAAGTTTGTTTCTTTTACCATTCCTTAATCCCCGATCCAGTCATTACAAAAAGGTCAAAGCAACCTTTCGGGGTGGTCAGTCTACAAGGAATTGTTATTGCTAACTACCTGAGTGGTAGTTAGCAATCTTTGAAAAATATTTTGGTAGTTTTACAGGCCTTAGAGGTGAAATTAATACACAAGTCTGCTGTGTTACATATGATTTATTCTCCAGACAGTATGGCTATTACCATGTTAAAAAGTTTCTGGAGTAATTCTGTCTTTATAACAACCTTCCCTCTTCCTCCTTCATTCCTTCATATGTCAGATACAAAATAAGTTAAAATGCTAGGAAGTACTAGAAAACAAATTCTGTTCAGAAACCGTTCCAGAAAGGGGAATAGCCTAGAGCAGGGGCAGGGGAAGGAAAGATATTTGCACTGTAAGTGCTGATGAAAATCAGAGAAAGAAAATAATTGTTGGGCTGAAAATGAAGAAAGGAAGGAAGGAAATAAAACTATATATGTATCTTTTTGCTGCTTAGATACTTCTAGTGAATTGGAATTTGTGAGCAATTTTTAAATAAGTATGAATTTGTTAGGAAGCCCTGATTTATTGAAGATAAATGAAGGAGCTTGCTGATTCCAGCAGAGTCGCCCTTGTTTCTGTGACAGCTTCTGCCTGATTTCCTCTAGACTGGTGTGCTGGGGATCTGGGAACACAGGTACCGCGGTTCCCTGAATTTCCAGACCCCCTCACTGCTTCAAAAGTGGAAGCTGTGGGCCGGATATGCTGGGCCTGAGCCTTTGCAGGAGGGCTGATGGGTGTTTTCCCTGGGCCACAGTAAAGCAGGGCAGGACTGAGGCTCCTGGGCAGAGTTGGAGCCTGGGGTCTGGTGCTCCTGGCCAGCCTCTCCCCCACCGGGTGGCGAGCCCCAAAGGACCAAAAGCCCATACAAAGAGCAGGCTGGAGAGGAGCTTTTTGTCCAAGTGACTTATTATTAAGTCGCTCCTTACAACAGTTTTATCCCTGATTGGCACGGTCTTTGTGGTTTTGCTGGGCGTCTTTAGGTCTGAATAGCAGGCATAGGTATTGTTGAGACCTCTTGAGGACTTTATGCAAGTCAGCATTTATAGCCCCCAGTTTTGCTATTGGAAGTGAGGAGTGCTGATCTTGTGTTACCATAGCTCTTTTTTGGAAAAACACTTAAATCCCAAATATATTTTTCCTTTCTGTCTATTAAAAAAGTAAACAGTGGTGTAAAGCATTCATAGGATCTGTTTATTATTAGGTTTATTATTTAGGTTTACTTGTTCATTTTTTATCTTCAGTCTCTCACACAATATTACATTTAGCTGAATAGTATTTTTTTTAATTTGTTCTTTTAATAATGGAAAAATAATCAAGAGAAAACTAAACACATAATCCAAAATGTATATGAAAGAGACTGTCCTGTATTCTTGGATGCTGAGGGACAAAGCTATTGCTTTTCATTCTGCATCCTCAGAGAAGAGGTGCGGACTATGTGGCATTCCTTCTCTTTCCCTCACAGGTCACAGACACTGGGGCACAGTGTGTTGGGAGAAACAAGCTGGTGCAACGCTGCTCTTCCATCTCCCACCCACACAGGCAAGGGGTCGGACTGGAGATTTTCCTCAGTACTTCTCCACCTCCTTCTGTAAATGAACTGAAATAGGGAGGGAGTGGGATCTGAATGGGACAGGAAATAATCTGCTGCTGTTCATAGCCCAAGAGCAAACTGATTCTTTTTCCTGAAGTAATGAGGAGGTCAGAAAATGACTTTAGACTCCCAAGTACTGCCAGGATCCCCCCGGTGCTCCCAGGGCCGGTAGCACAGTTGCAGGTTGCTCCCTGCCTCAGGCCAGCTGACTGCCAGGCCGAGTCTGGTTTGCTTTGCTTTCCGCTGAGGCAAGCTGCCCAGCTCACTGTGATTCCTAGGATATAGCTCCATACACATGCTTGTGTATTTTTAAATAGTGCTTTAAAGTAGCACTTCTTCTAATGCTCTTCACCATTGCTATCTATTTATATTTCTAGTGTTGTTATCATCACCCCTCCCCACACACACAACTAGAAACTCTTCAGTCCACAATACTGTAAATCTCTTTGGGTTATAATTCCACAAATAGATCAAGTGGTTCTACTGACATCATAAACCACCTGAACATCCTCCTCCTAGTTTATTGTGGTACTACAAGTACACCTAAAATATCCTATTTATAGCTTTGTGTTTATCACTTCAGTACACTCTCCTGCAGTCCTCATTCAAGCTAATTATGGATTCTCGCTAACAACTCTGTACTTGAGGAACATCATTTATTCTGCTAGAAATCCAGTGTGGAACATCTTCCCGTCCTAAGCTCCTCTAAACATTTCTATTTGAAATTTTGCACGTACCATCTACAGGGCAAGCAATACTTTTGAATCATTTCAGAGTTGTAGAAGTTACTGGGAAAGTATCAAAAGGAATTTTTCAGTTCTAATGGTTTTTCACTAGAAAAATACGGTATTTCGTAAATCTTTTTATTAACAAGCTCTTGGTAGGATACAGAGAACCATTTCCATTAGCAAGTTTTGGAGATATCTGCTGTGGGTATTTTAAAATACAAACAAGCCATTAGTAATTCATTTTCTTTTCAGGAAAGAGAAGGTGTGTCTTGAGTTCAAAACGGCAATTTTTATAAATCAGTTAAAGAGGATTGATTTTTAGCCTGGTGTCCCTAGCTTATTCTGAGGCTTGCACCTGACCATCCATCCATCCATCTTCTGTCAGTTTCTTTAATAACTTCTAAAGCTGTTGGCCAGTTCCAGTCAAAATTGACACGCCGTAGTAGTTGCTGAGATAATTTAAGTTCGTACATCTTTCTTGAAAGAGGTGAATGAGGAGAAGAGAGAGCCGGTGAGAAACAGGCAGGCACAAAATTCAGCTTTCACGCATTCTTCTGTCTTACAGCCAGACAGTGTATTCTTCCAGCCTCGCCACCCAGCACAGCTGTAGGCCTTGACCGATGGGAGTATCTTGGAGGTTGTGATGGGGGCGTGCTGTTACCGCATTGGGAGATTTAGTTAACAGAGCAAGGATCCGTAGGAAACCGTGCTTCAGTAGTTACAGTGCTCGCGTGTTAATGGTTTTGGACCCCAAATTAACTGTTTGGTGCAAGTTGTCAGGACAAGTCACTTTAAAAAGGTGTTAAAACTTAACAGCTATTTTTAAGGATAAAGAGAACACGCACAGATACCTGTGGTTTTTTTTAGGAAAGAGATTAGTTAGAAAAGATATATGCCCCTAAGATGGAGAGCACTGACATTTCTAATTCAGTCAGTGAGCAGGAAGAAGCTTCCAGTTATGGACAGATTATTCCACAAGTGCTTTCTTTGGCTTTTCTTCCATACTTTTTTTAGGTCATCTACTGATGAACTGTGACATAACACATAGGTCTAGACAGATGTATTTGCACGAGGAAAAGAAGCGAAGTTTGAACAAATACTAAGGTTTTTTTACATGGTTTTGGTGATAATGAGTATCCACAAATTCTCATCTCTCACAGGGTCCAGTGGCTCTGTACCTATTTGGAATTCAGCCTTTTCCTTTAGGTGACTAAATGTGACTTTCATCACATTTTAATTTGAATTTTAATTATCCAGCCTTTAAGATTTTGATCAGCACTAATAAATTATAGCACAGTCATCTTATACGGTTATTTAGCTGATTGATTTTTGCATGCTAAAATCTAGTCATTTTGAGAAGCAATAAAAATACTTTCAGGTAAAAGAAAGGTTTCAAAGATAAAGGAATCTGTACTTGATTTGTTTAAATCTCTGTCAGACCAGGGAAGGAAGACTTAAATCCAAGCCCTTGCTAGGGCAAGCAGGTGGCTACTATCCATTCTGTTGGAAAAAACGCGATGGCATCAAGTCAGGCAATCAGCCCTTACGTGTGGGCCGATGAGAGCAGCTTGGGAACTGCTCTGTGTTGCCTGGTGGTGGTGCAAGAGATGAGGTGCTTACAGGATGGCGTGACAGTAGCTCTATTAGTGCTCAAGGTATATTTTGAAAAGTAAATATAGTATTTGTTTTTTCTAGCTGAGTTCTTGTCCAGCCTCCTCTGTTCTTGACTTGCTCTTTCATATTTGGATCTTTTTTCTCTCAGACCATGTTATGACATAATACTGTGAGAATCTTCATGTTCTTTTCCTGCTCTCAAGTGCTCATTTTTAGCTTCAGTTCACCAGTAGCATGGCAGGGGCCTTGTAACGGGAAGGATGATAGCTAAGCCTCCCTCCATCTAAGCACCTCTGCTCCAAAGCTTAGCTGGGAGTCAGCTCTCCCTGAAAGAAGGGCTGGATGGTGTCTTCTGTCATGGGGTTGATGGTATAAAACAGAAGTAAAGACAAAGAATGAAGTCGTGGCCCCACTAATGTTAATCACATCACCTCCATGTCCTCCGTGAAGCCACGATTCTCCACCCCTCATGAAGCACAAGAGAGAAATGGAAAGCCAGAGAGCTGGTAACACCTGTCACAAGGCTTTGTATCCTGAAACACAAAAAAAGTTAAACTTGGCAAGTAGATCGTGGGATCAAGAGTCCAGTTACTTCTGTTTCCGCTAAACTTTACAGATGGGATCCCGATGCCCAAAATCACACCAAAAAAATGTAAATCCCAGAGCAGCTACTCCTTTAGGAATTTCTGTTTCTGTATTCCCTCTCTACTGAGTTCACAAGTTCTTGCACAAGTAAGTGAAATCACTGAGGTGTGCTCGGAAGTGTCAGGCCTGAGGAGATGGGTATATCTGCCTCAAGGTTTTTGATACACCTCTTAGGGGAACAGGCCTATTCCTGTGTTTTTGGTTATGTGCAAAAGGCCTGAAAATTAGACAAGCCAGGATTCATTTAATTAATAACAACAGTGCCATCCAAAGCCTGATTCTTGTTACTGTTTAGTATTCTGAGCTGAGATGGCACAGAACAAGGGTTTGGAAAGCTGTTGTTTGGATTTTGCAAGAAATTTATATGGGAACCACGAATGAGAACAGAAGAACAATGGTGTAAACAGGGATTAGAAGTGCTTTTGGCTCCTAGCAGTTCCTCACTATCCTTGGCAGAGTTTCAGGAAGAAAGAATGTATTTCGTGCCAGCTAATACACTTTCCTGGGACACAAGAGAATTGGATTCAGCCCTCCTGAAGATAAGGACAGCCCTAAACTCAGGATTTCTATTTCCCGTAATAGTACCTTTATTTCTAGAAAGCTAGGGACTCCAGTGCTTCCTTTCCCTGAGCACATAGGAGCTCCTAATGTTTCATATGGTTTACTTAAAACTTCAGAAACAGTAGGCACCTAATTTAAGCAAGTCTTGAGACATACATCAGGTCTTTCTTATCTCCACTAATTGTATTGGGAATTTAAGTGCTTATGGTAGACAGATAGGGTTGCCTTCTAGTACTGCCATGCCCAACAGCATACGTGAATCAAACAGAAGCTTATTTCTACCCTGTATTGCAGATGTGCTGTTTTTTTGTTTGTTTGTTTGTTTGTTTTTTCCTGTTGTCTGATTGTCTTATCCTTTTCAGTGCTTAGGTTGTAATTTTTCTGAGGCCAAGACTGATTTTTCTGTTGTTCCTCCATACAGTGAGTGGCGTAACATCATTCTGTAATGGTATCCTCTCAAGTCAATGTGCTGTGCAGTGGGAACATACCAGCTTTCTTGGAGCCAGTTTTCGCATCATAAATATAGGATTGCATTTCACCACAGGAGTATAGGAAAGCCTGTACCCTTATGGTGAAACCCTACTGGTGCCAAGACTGTGATAGTCTTTAATGGCTAAAACCTCAAAGAAGCTTGAACAGCTGGGAGCCTGCATTCAGTTGAAGTGCAATTTCAGTGCCTAATTCCCATAGTCTCCTTAGAAAATCTCATCTCTCATTTCTAGGACTAGTAACCTAATACCTTTCATGAGAACTAAATGTATATAAATAGATTTTTCAAATACTTTAGCATGAGCAGTCTTAAGCATAAGCACTGTCAGGATCAGGCTTGGCTGTTTTAGTTGGGTGTTGTTTTTAAACCTGACCTTCAAATACGTGTCTCTCTAAATTCATTTCTGACTGCGCTCTTTTGTTTTGTTTTGTTTTATTTTCTTTGAGATCATGTCAATGTTATACAGCTGGAGAAAGGGTAGCACTGAAAGCAATGGATCTTGGAATGCGAGTGAAGCTATTTAGGCTATTTCCTTTAAAGCACAGCTTTCTGATCTATAACCATCCAGTATTTAGAAAGAAAGGATATCAGGATATTATGAACTCTATTATTCTCTTACTATTCACTTCGTGTTAGTAAGCTGCCGTTCTGTAAACTCATGGAAATAGCCTTGATATATACAGACCATTTCTATCCCAGCAGCAAAACAACAACAACAAAGAAAACAAAACCTGTATCTATCTGATAACAAAAAAGTAACAATTCTACATGTAGTTTTCTACACAAATTTCTTCTATTTACTTAACTTATGCTTACTTTTTGGAAATACTTAGATTATTTATAGTAGTTACACAGCAAACTCCTGTGGCCTCTAAAGAGGTATGTGGATTAATGACTTCTCAAAGAATTGTTTTACAAGAGTACTGTGGTATTTTTAGAATGAGTGCTTAGTTATAGTCGCTAAAGGCATGTTATTCACATAGGCATCTTTTGTACAGAACCTATGTATTTTTTACTATCTGTGCATTCCGACTTGATTCAGGAACGCACCTCTGTACATGCAGATGGCATTAAGCCTATGAATAGGTCCAGTTTTTCTAAAGTTAGCTGTGCTCCTTAGAAGACCATACTGAATCAGCCCTTTAAGGACTGTGTGGCTATCATGCAAAATAGATTTAAAGGAATTTTTTTTGGTTGTATATGAAAGGTGAGGAGTGTTGGGTTCTTTTCCTTCTTTTTTTTTGTTTTGTTCTGTTTTGTTTTGTTTAAGAGTGGAATATATGTTTTCTTTAGCTGTAAAAGCACAATCAAGGCAACATGATAAGTGAGTCAGTGTTGTAAAAGTAAAACTAATTTTGCCTTCACTCACATGAGCTATAGAAGGAGGAAGCTTTATTGTCCCTGGGAAGGTGATAAGGCAGAGTAATTGTATATTATACTGTCCTGGAACATCTGCCTGAAGACTGTTGGAGCAATTCATCTATCATGGACGATACAGCATGTTTTGTCTTTCTGCTTTAACCCATCCCCACTGCTGGCCTGCACGAAGGTTTTGATAGGGACTGTGCCTGGGCTGGGGCTCACATTAATCAGTCCCCTTGTTCAACACTCCAGCTGACATAATTACAACCTGCGCACAGCAGTTATTCAAGTCGAGTCCTTGTCACTCGTGGTGCGAAACTACACAGCTCAGATCCCGAAGGAGATTGCCTTATCACACAGAACAAGGGCTCACAGGAGTTGAAGAGAATAGAAATGGGAAAATGTCTTCCGGGAGTACTATATATTCCTTTAAAATAAGACATTTGAGAGACTTACAAGGGACAAAGAGAAGCATTGTGCAAGGTCTGAAATGAACAGGTTATTATTTTTAAAAGGATTACACAGGCCATTTTTGTGAAATGGACATGGATTATTAAATAAATTCAGTGGTCTCTCTCTTATCATTCAGTGACTCTGCCCTATTAGTTTTCTTCAGAAGTGATAAAATAGTTTTTGACTTGTATAAGCTTTAAGTATCTCTCAGTAGAAATCATCAGAACACAACTAATAAAAGTGCACATATTATACCAGTAAAATTGGCACACACATAAGGGAAGATCTGCAAGGATCAGAGTTAAGGGTGAAGGAAGAAGCATGCAAAAGGGCTTTCAAAGATGAGCAAGTTCATTAGTTTCTGCTCTAGTATGATACAGGAATGTGAAAGATGAAGCCAAAGAACAAGTTTCATATTTTACCATCTCTACCTCTTTTCATGTTAACCCTATGTGGTCAAAAAGGCAAGTCCATACCACCATCTATACTAAGTAAAAGGGGGTTATTTTCATGTAATATGACGGGTTTTTTTTTCCTCTCTCTCTTTTTTTTTTTCTTTAAGAACAAACCTTTGCACACATGATCAGAAGGCTTTTCCTTGATGATTAAATTTTTTTCTTCTTAGGTTTTTAGCAGCTTTTTGAAGCTACACAGTTCAGGCAGTTCCTATGCTTCTCAATCAATAGATCTACAATGTGCCATGATTTCTTACCTAGTTAAAATATTGTATGTAATATTTAGACATAATTGTGTAGAGTTGAAAGAACAGTAATACTTTTTTTTATTCTGGGTGGTCCAATTTGAAACTAATAGTTTTACAAGACAGCTTATCTGGGATATTGAATAGCCTGAAAAAGTGCCAGAAAAAACAGTTACAAAAAATCTTACACATTTTACTCTGTTTATGTGCACTAAGCATGGTAGGTAAATTAAATACATAGTTTAGTGCTTTCAGTCAACTCTATTCTATTTTAGTATTTCGTGGTGAAGCACACACAGGAGATTGCACTTGACGTGTATGTCTACTTTGAATGCCTATCTACATGAATACTATAACTTCTTACTAAGCAGCATGGCGTCCATAGGCAAATGTACTCTCACAGGAACAAAAAATAAATTTTGCTGCCCCCTACTCTTGAAACAGGGTTTCCTTGGGTGAATGATGACTGTGAAGTAAGCTGAAAGTACAGAGCCAAATGGTGCATTTACTTATTTTTGTGCAGACAATAGCATTATGAGGACATAATGTGAAGAGAGTGATGTTTCTCCAATATATACTTTCAAGGCAGATCTTGGATCAGCTAATCAATCATACCTCCAACTAAAGAATCAGATTTGACTTTCAGAACCTAAGATGGTTTTGCAGTATTGACAGCCAGGAAGGATATATTTTAATTTGCAGACTGAACAAATTTCAATGACATCATGGAAACACAATAAATGTCTGACCTCACAATGACATTTTTCAGACTTAAACTGTACTTCTTGTAGACTTTGAGCCTGGAGAAAGCCTTAAGCTCATCCAGTCTGACCTTCTACATAAAACAAACTGCATAGGTGTTTTTTTTTTTATTAATATTTATTTTTTTCCTACAGCTTGCTCTTGTGTTTTACTGAATTTTGTCTTTTAGAAAGACATTCAGGTTTGATTTGAAAACTCCAAAAGTTGGAGAAGCCATTCCCCTTGTGTGAAAAGTTAATTGCTGTAATCGCTGAAGAATTTATGCTATATTTCTCATTTGATTTTAACTACAACTTGTAGTTATTGCTTTTTGTTTTGGTACAGGTTTTCTCAAAGTTAAGGTATCCCTTAATCAAGCATTTATTCCCCGTTAAGATACTCAAGTCTCAAACTCAAATGTAATAAGCAAAACAGAGTTTTTAATTTTTTTTTTCCCCTTAACTTCTGTTTCTAACCAATGTGGCTGTTTGTGTACTTTCTAAAATGTAGGCAGTAATGTGGGAAGTAGATATGCTGGCATTAGTTTCTGCACTGTCATAAAAAGAACATTGCATCCTTACATTTTCTTATTACTTACTTGCTTACTTGCATCTAAGGATGGCATGGGACCTTTCTTACAACATCACGCTAGAAGCTCACATAAAACTGTTGGCTCTCTAATCCCTAAATCATTTTCAATGTCACAGCTTTTCACAGTGTTTTTGCGTTCTGTGAGTTACTTGCATGCTTTGTGCAAAGGTGTGAAACCTGGCGCCAGGTTGTATGTGTACGTATTTTGATTCAACCAACCTAGCTTCTGAAACCATCCTACTTGCTGTGTATGACTGCAGTATCATTGTTATTAATCATGCTAACAATTACACTGTCACCTGCAAATTTTATTAGCAGGAATTTTATATATATTCTTTTGGCATGTATAACAAAAGTAAGTCTTTCAGACAATTAATGCTTATTCCAGAGATAAACTGAAACAGTAGAAATGAGGAAGAAAATGACCATTACTTTTTGCATGGGGGGCTGGGGCTGGGATAGGGCAAGAAACTGCAATACATTAGCATTAAAAAACTACTTCGAGCAGAGATTGTACAGACCACAGTGCCCTGGATGTGAATCCAGGCTGCAAAGCAACAGGATTTGCCCTCTAGGGAGCCGTGTTGTCACTAAAATGGCTGAAGGAACTGACACAAAGGCCATTTGGAAGAAGTGCCATCTGCATCTGAGATTGACAGGCAGCCTTTAGGGTCTGCTGCTATCATTTCTGACTCCGGCAACATTAGGAGTCCAGTTTCATCTCATTGCAGCCTCTAGACTCGACACCCTTTCTTAGGCTCCATCTGCACTTTTATATTTGAGAAAATACTTTATGGGTTCCCAAGGATATACAAACAGACCCTACAGAATTGTTCAGCTACTTTATGTGGTCATTAAAGGAAGTACAATAGGGAAAGAATTGATGTTGAAAGGGAAAGTGTGTCTTCAATTAAATTCATTCCAGCTTTTTAAAAAAATGGATGCTTTCCATGGCCTCATTTCAGCAAGGTATTTGATCATGTTCATAAATTTAAGCTTGTGAGTCATCCTTTTCAAGTCGATGGGGCTGCTTGTGCTTAAGCTGCACAAGTGTGTAAGTACCTTGCTAAATCAGGGCCTAGGGTACTTAAAGGCCGGTCCCCGTCCTTAGGCCGCGGCAGAGAAGCCGTTCCTCAGACCAACTTCTATTTTATGCCACCTGCTCCAACGAGAACACAAAGGGGGAGGGAGGAAGCCCACGAACAATGGAGTGATTATTCTCCGTTTACTGGGAAATAGATGAACTCCACCTGCTATTTCTGCCACTTAAACCTTGGCTGACACGGGGCGGCAGCGCGCTGCACGCAGCCGACCTTTGCATCCCTCACGGGCCTCGGGCAGGCTGAGCCGGTGGGTCAGTGAGCCAGGCCGTGACAGGGCCCCCTCTGCATGCAGGGAGGCTGAAATAGGGAGTCCTGTTAAATATTATGGAGAGATTTCAGTAGGAGGCTGTGAAAATTGTGCTTCTTTCCCCCCTCTAGTCAGTAGAAGGAGACCTCGTGGCTCTCTCTGAAGAGCTGCTCAGGCAGACCCTCTGAGGCACAGCTCCCTGCCTCTCCGCACCCCTTCCTCCTGCTCCTCATCCCACTTCTAATAGTTTGGACATAATTTCTAGCTTTCTGTCTAAAACATTCCCATTTCTCTTTCTGTTAAAAGCAGGGTTAGTGGGAGCATTTAAGGCAGGAAGCCATTATTTCCTTGGAATCAGAACGATTTTTTTTTTTTCTGCAAAAATAAAGCTTTCTTTATGTTGTGAAGTGTGCTGTGAAACAAGCTGTTTGGTGGTTGTGTTTGTTTTCGGGGGGGAATACTTAGACTAAAAAATCATGAATTGATCTAGTTGCCAGCACTGTTTTTGTACTTTGTTCGCTGTGCAGAGTTGTAACCTGCTCTACGGATCCCTAGGAGGAAAGCTAAGCTATAATGCTCCACTTCTTATTTCCCCTCAGAATCTCCAGTTACCCCAAATTTGCCTTTAAAAGAGTGCATTTTGACTATTGTGACCGACTCTTTGTAGCTCGTGTACTTTTAACGATTGATTCTTTGAAATTGGGATATTTGCTCATCGTAAATATAATTGTAGACCTGTGGCCAGATTGCATTTTGGACATGCTAGTCTGCCGAATGGAGCTGAAGCACAAGCAGTAATTATCAATCTTCCATCATTTTCAGTGCTGACGCACAAGTTTTTGCTGCTTCCCTACAGGGCTCTGCTACTTTTTAGCAGCCAGCATTGGACATCTGTCACACATACTGTATGTCATAACAAATAGATCATTATAGAAAAAAAATGCAAAGCTATAAATGTAGAAAAGCAGAAAAATGTTACGATTATTATCCCTGGGTGTTACTATAATACTGTCAGAATAAATCCCAAATACATTTTTATTATTTTCTCTGTGAAGCTGACTGTGTCATAAAATCTCATTAAAACATGTAAATGTAGTGTGCTCTCTTTTATGGGCTACTTCATATTTTCTGAGTGGCAATACATGCAGTACACGGCAGTACATGTAAAACATGGCAATGCATGTGGCCACCAGATTGCTAGGCATGCATTTTTATGACATGGTGGATATGTATTTCAGTCAGCTTAGCTCGGTGTGGTTGAAAAGCATCAGCTGTGGGCAAAAGTTCACAGCAGAAACAGATAGAGTGGTATAAGACGGTGGTGTCCCCCAGCAGTTCCTTGCCACTGTCCACCAGAGGTCTTTCCGAACAGCATAAAGAGGTGTCTGCCAGCAGTGGCATAGGCAGAAACGAGCTTGCCTTAGGTGCGTTTTAGCTGACCTCTTGACTTCCACGGAGCTAAATGCTTCTAATTCTGGCAATAATATCGTAAGTCACTTGATAACTGAGGTCGGTCACAGAGCACCAGCCCATGTATTCATGTGATTCTTCCCTCAGTCTTTTAAAAACTAAAGACAGGATTTTGCTTGTAAATTAGAAAAAGCAAGGAAGAGGTAACCCAGGTGTATGCTAGTAATAACACTGAGATGTACCACATTTCTCATATAAATATGCATATATAGGTTATATATGTGTTAATGTATAATAATTATAGTTTTATAATACTGATGACGATGCTAATGTTAATACAATTTGGAATGCATTTTTGTCCATGACATATTTTTGCTTTTTACTGTTTCTTGGGCAATACTCTATTGACCTCTAGCACTGAGCAGGTAAGCCAATACTACAGTTTTTAAGCCCGTATTCTGAACTGAGCATTTGTGGTGTGTGCTGATTGCGTATCATGTTGTAGCTAGTTTGAGCTAGCTGGCAATTAGTTTATGTTATTTAGGAAACAGAAATATAGATAAATCTTGAGTATGCTGGGATAAATTTTTGTTTGCTTTGTTTCTCTAGGCTTTTTCTTTGTAAAGTTGGGCAGGGTGACTATCACTGTGAAGGGTTTGATCAAATAAGCCTGGTCACATAATGTAATAATTATCACAGACTGCGGTGTGTGTTTCTTTCCTGTCAAGAAAGTGTTGCCCATTGGGTTGTTTGCCATCACTCTATTCAATGCTAGTTTTCGTACAGTTTAATGTGAGTAAGAAATAAAGACAGGCTAGAAGTGTGGCATTTTGGGAAGCAGTAATGCTGAAGGAAACTGAAAGGTCCTGGCACATGAATGAAAGAACAGGAGCTTTTGGTGCTGAGGAGTATCCAGGAGCTGCCAGAACTCCTGGCTTGGCTGGGGAGTGCTAAGAACAGTGGAAGTCCTGGAATTCGTGTGTGCAGCACTGTTGCAAAATGCTGTCTAGTGTTCAAAGCTTAGAGCCATGTTTACAACTGAAAAGGATTTAGCAAAAATTTGGTGATTTCCCAATGTGAGATGAAAGGAACTCGGTCTCTGTGGCTCAACTGAGCCTCCAATAGAGGTTTGGATAGCAGAGGACTCTTCAGCTGAGCAGGAAGGGTCAGACATATAGCAGCATCTGTTAGCTGGATGCCACATTGGAAGAAATTTGACCATTTGTGAAAATGAAACTGATTAACTGTAGAGTCATTTGCCTACAATTACAACAGATTCCCCTTTGCTCTCCCTCAGATTTCAATGTGTCTCAAAACTTGATGTTTTAGCACCAAAAAGGCTGAGGGTTTGAAGGAAGAATCACTGGGCAAACTTTACAGACTGTGGTATCCACGAGGTCAAGCTAATTGCTCCTTGTGACCTTGTGTTTCAAAAAAACTGTTTTTTTCCTTTTTTTTTTTTCTAGTTTAAATTAAAACTGCAATAACTAAAGACAGTTTTTCAAATTAGCTTGTATTTTCTGTAAACTAGACACCTGCAAATTTTTGGTCAATAACTGAGGTAAAGAGTCTTCAATGATACATCCTGTTTTTCTGAGAAGTTTGCTTTCATCATAACTGCTTGGATTTCAAGAATAAGGTATCCATTGAATTTGCTATTTTTCAGTCAAAATACTGCCATTTCTGTGTGCTTCTCATAGGTTGCATAGCAGGGTACGAACGGTGCAGAAGACCTTCAGAGTGCTCCCTGTACCAGAGTGAACTTGATTCATACCGACTAGCAGGGAAAAACAGAAATCTTTTCACTCAGTCGGCTGTATCACTGTGTTTGTTTTCATGTTGTAAATAGTGACATCCATGGAGCTGCCATAAGGCCTTTAGGTTATATGCATTTCTCTGCAGAAAGAGGATGTTTGTACCTAGTGTCCTGAAGAAATCTTTTTGTAAAAGGTTTATTTTGTGCAAATACGAGCCCTGCACGGTGCTAAAATTTTTGAAACTTAGTGGGCTAGATAATTAACATTTTGCCTCATTTGTACCTCTGAAAGCTTCCATTTCCATGTCTTGCAGTAAGCATCTTTCTGAAAATACCAGGCACTGCATAATGGAAGAGTGTCCTAATTTCAGTCTCCTATTAGTAAAACATCTTAATAAAACTAGGTTGTTTCCTGCTATATTTCTCGCAGCTGTTGAATACAGTGCTAATATATTATCATGTACAAAACCGTTAGAAAAAAGCATTCATATTCAGAAAGAAGCTTCAGAAGGAAGCATTCATATTCTACATGGGCAGGTTTAGAATTAACAGAACATGTTTTATGAATTTCTTTCTTCCTTTTTTTTTTTTTTTTTTTAATAAAAGAAAAGATGAGGACAGCACATACCTCCTGTATCAGGCAGCCACAGCTCCGCAGCTAGCTACAGAACTCTGCTGTTCGTGTGGGCTGCTTAAAGCAGAGCTGGTGGCTGGAGGAGGGCTGAGCGTGACCCTCTCTTTGCAGCCACGAGACCGGGACTGAGCCCCTCTGCGTGGGGAAGGGATGCCTGAAGTCTGCCCTCTTACCTCTTGTACTGCTCACTGGCAGGGCTGGTCAGCTGGCTGCGCCCTGCTGAGAGGAGGAACAGAAGATGGGGGCATAATGACCACTGCCAGCACCAACTGTGGGACCTGCAGGCTGTCCAGTCCCCAACTTGCATGAGCTTGCTGCATGGCTTCTCACTGCCGCTGACTTTGAACACCCACCTCTGCCTCCTGCAAAGTGCACGCCTGTGCTCTGCCATCCTGGGAACCCTTACACTAGCGTTGTTTTCAACGGGAAGGACCTAGTTTTTGACCAGTGGCACACCATAGTTTGCCAATGCAATGGAGAAAATGGCTGCATAGGGGCAGTTATACTTCTTTTAGGGATCAGAGGAACAACAGTATTTTCTTGCTTAGGAAAGAAGGCCATCCTGAGACCTTTTGCCCTGTATTTTACCCATGTATTACCCATGTATTTTCCCATTGTCCTGTAAATAAGGTGCTCCGTTTCTTGCTTTTAGGACAATACCCTATTTTTGGTAACAGAACTGATACATAAAGATAGGAGAGAGGCAATGGGAGGACAAAGTAAATAAAGGCAGAAGCTTCTCATGCTGACAAAATGTCTTGGCAGTTTATGCTACCCCTAACCTTCCACTTTCCTCTATGCTCTCCCACCAAGCAGATCAATGCTGCTAAGAAGCAGATGAGGGCACTGAGGGTTGTGGCATGTAGCACTGGGCTTCCTTGTCACTCTGCCGATGGTGCCTGTGCAGGCACAATTCCCAATGGAAAATCTGAATAAACTTGTTTTGTTCTCATTCTTGGAATAGCTAAGTTTGCTTTAGGATCTATTGTGGATTAGATTTGAGCTTCATTGTAGTAGGATGCCACTCAAGATGTCCATTGGAGGCTGCTTATTATTTGCTGTTCGAATACCTACACAGCTTTTTTCACTGTGGTGCGCCTTTCCTATCTAGGTAGTTATCAGTATTCTGAGACTTGATTGCAAAATGACAATGATATCAGAAGTAAATTAAATCTCTCTTGGAGGTATTGTTCTTGTTGAAGAGCAGGGCTCAGAGCGTGGTGAGCAGTGGCACAAAGTCTAGTCAGAGGCCAGTAACTAGCAGAGTACCCCAGGGGTCAATACTGGGTCCAGTCCTGTTCAACGTCCTCATTAATGGCCTGGAAGGGTGGGTCAGAGTTTACCCTCAGCAGGTTTGCTGATGGCACAAAATGGGTGGACACCAAGTTGAACACAAGCCAGCAATGTGCCCTTGCTGCAAGATGGCCAACAGTATCTGGGCCGCATTTGAAGTACTGCCGCAAGCACATTAAGGGAGGTGACCCTTGACATCTGCTCAGCACTGGTGAGGCCACACCTGGACTGGTGTGTCCAGTTTTGGGCTTCCCAGTACAAGTGAGATTTGGATATACTGGAGAGAGTCCAACAACAGGTCACTAAGGTGATGAAGGCACCGGAGCAGCACTCACATGAAGAAAAGCTCAGAGAGTTGGGACTGTTTAGCCTACAAAGAGAAGTTTTCAGGGGGGATCTTAGAAATGTGTATAAATAAGTGGTGGGAAAGTGTGAAGATGGAATCCAGCTCTTCTGGTGTCCAGTGAAAGGACAAGAAGCAACAGGCACAGATGGAAACACAGGAGGTTCTGTCTGAACATCAGGAAACACTTTTTTTTTTACTGTGTGGGTGACTGAGCACTGGCACAGGTTGCCCAGAGAAACTGTGAAATCTCCCTCCTTGGAGATACTCAAAATCTGTCTACACAGTGTCCTGGGCATGGGGCTCTAGGTGGCCGTACTTGAGCAGGGTGGTTGTACGAGATGACCTCCCTCCTCTTGGAAGAGACAAGAGATCTCTTTCAAACTCAGCCATGCTATGACTCTGTGGCAAAAGTACAATTTTACAATTAAATAATTTCCAGCTTATGATCCCAATAGGAGCAGTAGAAGAAAGACCAAAAACTGGTTGATAGGAACGGACTTCTAATGACAACATGAAACGTGCATTTAGAACAGTGATGTGAATGCATCACTGTGCAATGAGCATTAGAGATTTAAAAAAAATCTTTTTATCTTCAGCCAGAAAGAGGTTTTCCTTTCCTCTTAAGCAGTAGCTGGATTTCTCGGGAGAAACTTGCTATCTGTCTCCCTTACTTCACAGCTCTGTCCCTGGCCATGTGCGGAGGAAAACTCTCCTACACCCTTCCCAATACATCAGTCTTTGATATAGGAAGTTGCACAAGCTTGTTACTGGGAACTGTGGGCCGAGCTCCTCATGTTTCCTGTTCATCTGCAACATTTCCCATCTCTTCTCTCACCGTGTGTAGCACTCACTGAAATGAATGCTGAAAACTCTCTAGAGGTCTTCCATTTCCCCTTAAGAGAATTGTCATAGAGTTTGCATCAAATCTCATAAACCTTTCTTCATTTCTGATAAGAAGACTCACTATGAGGAAAAGTAGGGAAAAAAAAAGAAACTTCTGTACTGCTTCTCTGCATCAGCACTGAAAGCAAACCCATCGACTATAGCTTCAAACTAATTAAGTCTCGCTAATGAGTGCCCTTCCTGTTATTTCAGAGTGGAAAAATTGCCAGAAATATATACGTTTGGTTTTCAAAATGGAAAATTGGTCATAAGGACAAAAACATGCTTACATTAAGAAATAATGATAATAATTTAACTACGAAAACTCTGTTTTAGCCTGGAACAGAGGCTAGCCTCTTAAAAGCTGCATTTATTTCTTTGCTGCTGTAATTCAGAGTGGGACTCAAAAAAAAAAAAAAAAGAGACTTATTCAAACAATTTCTTTTGTGCTGGGCTCTCCATTGCCAAATTTCAGAACAAAGGGAATCTTTATCTCAGAGTTTATAAACTCCTGGAAGTGAATTTTATAGCACAAAGCCTGTCAAATGTTTAACTATCATCACTATTTCACCACTATAATATTTTAGTTAGATGTTTATCATGGCATAGCTTTAGTGAAAATACAGTGCTGTTTAAAATCACAGACCTCTGTGTTTAGTCGTATGAGATGAAATGATGTAAGTACACACATACACAGAGTTTGGGTGTTGTGTTTTTGTGTTGGTTTTTTTTTGCTTGTTTGTTTTTTGGTCAGACATATAATAACATATTTGTACGGTACTCAGAAGAAGACTCCTAATAAAACAGATGAAGCATATTGAATAATTTAAAAAAAAAAATTATATGCAGTGCATTTTTGTCATGTCATATATAAGGGTATTACTTGGCTTCAAAAGTGCTTGGATTTGCCAGTTGTTACCTTCCTGGTTTACTTTATGATTGCAATTGCTGCATTGCAACCTAATATGAGAGCCATTTGTAATGCCTTGTGATCTCATGTTCCTCGTTTCAGATTAAGCTTTTCTGGGCTCATCACATGGAAAAAAAATTTTTTTTTTTAAATTATGATTTCCCATGATAAATGTATCTCAGTATGTGGGCATGTTTAGGCACAGATTTTTACTGATAGCTAAATAAATGAGTCTTTAGGATTGCTATGTTTAAAGTGGTTAGAGCAAATTCACAAATCAAAGGAGATAGGACTGGCCTTTTATGCCTTGAACAGGCTGGGTTTTCTTCACAATTCTTACATAGGTTTCCACAGATCCTTTATATATTTCACAGAAATATTTCAAAGTAAAAAGTTTTATATCTCTCCTGAACATAGTATGAGAGCCGAACTAAAAGGACTCAGATATTTTATTTCAGATTTGTATGCTCTACTTTAATCCACTGCCCTTTAAAGTATAACCCACGATAGAAGGTTACCAGATTGTCTCCTGCTTTCATTGCAGTGTACACTATCCATTTTTTTTATAAAATACATGTTTCACTTTAACAACATTTATGAGCACTGTAATTTTTTTTAGGGCTGAATCCTGAAAGATGCTGAGGACCAATATTTCCCATATTTTTCAGTGAACATAAGTGTCTTCTCTGACATTCTTAGGAGTCTGATCATTATACTGGTATATAGCAGATGGACATGACAGAGGGTGAGCTTTGGCAGCACCGTAAGGCAGTTATCATCTTTACTATGACCATCTCCAAGGGAGAGGCAGGCACTCCAACAGAACTTCAAGCTGCTACTTCCAGTTTATTCTGGGGGTCTTTTTTTAGGTGCTTGTTACGGTGATATTTGTAACAGTGGTGAGCAAACAATCAGTTACTCAAAATACTACCCTTGTCTTAGACGAGTATTTTTGAAGTACCATGTATTTATATATTTCACTTGCGTGTTTGGACTTCTTTCAGTTAAACTGGATTAACGTTCTTATTTTAACCACATTAATAGTGTATAGTACTAAGAAAGTCTACAAAAGAAAAAAAAAAACAATATATTGTATATGGATTTTATCACATACTTCGAGTAAGTGGGAAATTTTAATACAAAATAATATTGGAATGATATGGCAAAATTTTCAAGACTGGAATTTAAAAAATACTGTCACGTCATGGATCTTTCTGTGGATAAAGCAAATGTAAGATCTTTTTCTATTCATTTTTTTCCAGAAATATTATGAGAGACTTTCCTTGAAGCACTTTTCCTTGAAGTGCTTAAAACTGTATACGTGTTCTGACTTTTATATATGAAAACTCCAGTGTTCCACAACAGCCGTATTTCAAGTATAGATCAGAATCTGTGCATATTTTATAAAAGGTGTAAACCTGAATGGCTCACTTTTCCTTTCTAATAACAGCTAATAAGATGAGATAGGAGTTGATGGAATATCCTTACAAAAATCATTTGCAACAGCTCCTCTGGAGTCTAGGAACTATGTCAGAAAAGTTCACCTGAATGCCGTTGGGAATGTTATAGGCATCTGTGCATTTCTGTAGCAGGGTTTATTCAGGACCTAGCTGTTAGAATGGTTAAATGAAGATCAGTTTTGGTAAGTTAAAGAGTTTTCCTTAATGTCTGTCTGTCACTGACTACCATCCAGAAAAATAAGAATGATAAGACATTTGCAGATGTGAAAACCATTCATTTTTAAATGCTTCTGGTTCAGATGCATTGCTCAGTTAACCTGAAACAGGAACCTTCATGCAGAGACATCTATACAAAACTTAGGAGAATGCAAAAATCAGGCAGGTAGTGAAGAATGAGCAATGGGTAACCATTTTCTGTTATAACACTGTATTTTATTTTATTTTCAGCCAGAGCTTGAATGACTAGTATTGAATAAATTATTATATACCTTCTTTTTATTTTATTTTTTTATTTATTGCTTTTTAGGTCTAACTGTGCTGAAAACATCCGTAAACACATCTTGCATACAGGAAAGCATGAAGGAGTGAAAATGTATAACTGTCCTAAATGTGACTATGGAACCAATATCCCCGTGGAGTTTCGTAACCACTTGAAAGAACTACACCCAGACATTGAAAATCCTGATCTGGCATACTTACATGCTGGTAAGGTCATTCTTCCATTTGCTTTCAAATTCTTCACTTTTCTAGGTGAGCATGCTGAAATGATTGCAATAAGAAAGCTAGCTGTTATGTTACTATCATTTATTCTGAAGAAGAACATGATTTTAAAATGGGCTTAGTCCTCTTCAAGTTTTCATAAGGGGTGAAGGTTACGCGTCAAGCACTGAAATCCATTGAAGTTTCATCAGCAAGGTTTGCAGTTTAATGCATAAACATCAGAAATGCATGCTATTTAGATGCTTCATTTTGAAATTTAGTTAAACTTTTGTAGAGAAATATATTTTTTAAACATTTGTATTAAAATGTTTGTATTAAATTTCTTTATCTACCCTATTCCTCCAAGAGCAGAAAAACAAAATTTCTGAGCAAATTCGTTATCAAATGAATGTACTTCTTTAAAAATTTCATTAGAGTGAAACAATGATTAGCATTAAAATATAGAATAGCAGAGATCCATCAATAACTTGCATGTATGTTCTGAGGCTTTACATTAGAGAGCACAGACATGAAAATCACTGGAGGAATGCAAAACAAAAATATGTCTTTAGAAACAGGAACTAAAAGAAAAAAAGTTGGGGATGCATTCTGTTTAAGAAGAAGATAATTTTTATTGCAGGGATTTTAAAGTTCAGAATAGAAGGCAGAGTTATATATATAGTTGGAGCATCAGGATAGGAGAAAAGAGTTCAGTCAAAAGAGTTTAGGAGAAATCATACAAGCGTAGACTGGAGCTTAAATGAAATGTAATCTTAATTCAGGAGAGGCAGATAACTTAGACATCACTGGGAGGGAAGACAAGTCAGAGCAGAGGGAAAAAAGAACAGATGGTGAGAAGAAAGAGTTTGGGAATCCAGAGGAGGAAGAAGCTATGTGGGCCAAATCCTCCCTAAGATGCAAATAAATCTTCTATTGAAGTCCTACTATTAGTACTGTTGTGTCAGATTTGAATCTTCTATAAGGAATTGATCCTGTAATTTTTGAGAGTCACATACCTGTGAAAAGGATCACCTAGAGAGTTTTCATTCAGCACTATGCAGTGCTACAGTCAAGCTATTTTAAAACCTTTCAGTCTTCTCAGAATGACTGCTTGCTTTCCTGACTAGAGGCAGTGTATTATTTGTACCATATATTTCTATTTGCCAAGTATTCCACTTCATTTTGGAACCAATCATCATGTCATGTCAGCATATGGTGGATAATATCTGGATGTGCAAACAAAATGCTAGTTGGCGGAATACCAATTTCAAAATAGGTCAGAAAGCTGATCACATTTCACCATAGTCCTGACTAACGTGAATGGATATTGAACTCAGATCTTAAATCCAGACACTGTTGGGTTTTAACTGCAATAATCCCACGTAAAATAATATGAAAAATTAGAATGCTTTCAATAGACAAATATACATTATTCATGCATGAAAGAGGTTACACTGGTAGAACCACGAGCATTTTTCTAAAATTACAAAATCTGTGTAAGTTTTCACATTGTTTGTTCAAGGCTCCATATCTAAGTAAAAAAAATTGCTCATTTCAGCATAATGTGGTTAAAACTATTCAACTTGCTTGTCTTGGCAACACAGGAAAACTGTCATGTGTTGTATTCTAACGGTACCTATTTTTTTAATACATTAATTCTTATCCTGGAGAAATCCCCTTACACTAAATAGAGTTCTGCACAAACACACTGGAAAGAACTGGTTGTCACCTCGTTATTGCTGTGGTAGCCTACAACTGGTATACAATAAAAGCATGTTGAAATATTATTAGCATAATCCCATTGCTAAAATGGCAATAATGTATTTTCCTTTCAGGAAGAAACACTCTTAAGTAGGACCTAGGTGATAATTGTGCATTTACATCAGAGTTAAGTTAAAGTGTTTTTCTTTTCTTCTGTTCAATACATTTCTGACTGCTGGACATCTGTGAGTTAAAGATTCTAGAGAAGGTTTTCAGAGGAATGAGGGGATAACTCCTGTGCCCTGGCTAACATTCCTTATCAAAATAAGATTTGTTCTATGTCTAGCTCATGGTTACTGATTGCTTGTTGGTCATTGCTGATACCCACAGAGAATCCACAACACGACTTAGAACCCGTTAGGATGATAGGAGTATGAAAGTGTCATACAAGATCAATTTTTTAGCTTAAACATATTTGTCTTTCTTTTGTGTTCTAATATTGTTTTGTAACGGGAAAGCCATCCCCTCTGCTTCTGCAAGCAGAGTAGAAATAGAATAAGTCTCATCAGTGGCAGAAATGGACACCAGCTCCAGCCCCTTCCCAGCCACTTCCCAGGACCAGTCAGAAATTCCTTCACCACAACCCACCGAGAGTAGAGCTGTGGGATGCCTTTCAGATGTGTCTGGGAGTTAAAATCAAGTTTCTTTCTCATCTGTGAAACTGAGATTATCAGTTGGATTTCTAATTCAAAGTTAATGCTCTTTGAAGTAATTTTAATTTCTGTTCAGCTTCCTTTAGCAATTGATACTCCTTTATGGCATCAGTTGCACTAAGGAGCTTGAAGACGATGCATTTCTAAGTCTACAGAAGGTGGAAGGGAGAACAAGTTAGCTTCGATGTGAGGAAGATACTGTAAATGATAGGTGACAGCCCTTTCTACTTTGCATCTTTAAAATCCTTTGTAATATGAGGAATTGATATATGGAAATGCCACAAAAACAGGTGTGCAGTACTTTCCCCTTTTTGCTGTAGACTCTGTCATAGAGGAAGATATTTAGCTGTATGACTATATTACTCATAAACCTTAAGAAGTACCATTATGTGTTTTCAAACAGCAGCAATCTAGAGAATACTTCTGTCTTTAGGTTTTAAAACATACTTCATTTCAGGAGCAGACCTTTAATGCATGCAAGCCAACAAAGGTATATGTGCATCTGCACATAAAATTATGGATTACATTTGCTAGGTTCTACTTCAAATGCTAACCTATGTGTTTAACTTCTGATTTTATACAAATCATCAAATCTGGTTTTAAACTGTCATTGTGTGTCGTTCTGTAAGAGCTTTATGCCTGTTTCTTGGTATTCTGTAACCCATTTTCTTGAGTTCTATGTTGAATTTGAAATTTTGTTTAAAAAAAATGCAGAAATCCAATGACTGCTGATTATCTGCAATATTCATGTCTTTTTAAAATAGTGACAGTTAAGACACTGATAGATTTTATACCTGTTCTAGAATTGGAGTGGGATAGTTAGCAAGCTAAGGTGTCCTGCAGTCAATGTTTTAGTTATGGTAATTTGGCTATAATGGAAACTACTCATATTATTCTTGTTTTAAAAGTGCAAATCTGAATATTTGTCCTTATGAGTGCAAAATTAATACAGTGAGTGAATTGTAATATCATGTTGACGACAGTCAGTTTGGTGATTATTTTATTGAGTGAGCTTAATTGATAAAGAAAATTTTTCTGAGTTGCGCAGCATGAACTTGTCTTTATGACAAAACTAGTACAGAGTAAGCTGAAGAAACCTTGGGATATGCATTACATTTCCAGGTTTCTTGGAGTTAGTTTTTTTTTTCTCTCCCAGTTGATGCTACATCTCAATAATGAGATTAACTGAACCTGAATGCTTTGACAGGTGGGACAGGAGGATGGCCAGTACCTGTGGTAGAAGCTGAAAGGGATCGGTACTCCAGCTGTTTTTCTCAATGCTTTTTGTCTGCTTTGGAACAGCATCGCTTGATAGTGATAATTTCAGTTTGAACTAAATGCTCACCATTTAGGAGCTCTTGTCTTATAAGCATTATGATACTATTATGATGCATTATTTATATCCAAAGAGAATAATATGTATGGATTGACATCTCCATTATTCCACTAGCTACAGAGACCATGGCATCTCACTGTGTGCGTAGTAGTCTTGTGTGGATACTAAACTGGCTGTAAGGCAAAAAGCTCTTTGGAGAGAAGAGGAGCAGTTTGCTAATTATTGTTTTCTTGATCATGTTGAAAGTTACACGATGATATTGCTTTTTTCTGTATCATTATTTTTGTGCTGCACTGTTAGAAGTGAACATGATGTCCAAGAATGAGTGCCGCTCTGGGAAGTCGGAATAACCCTTTTTTTGTGTGTGTTACTGATGCAGTGGGCTTGCTCTCTGTCTGAGTTTCCCCTTGTGCAAAATGGATGCAGTGCCTACATAGTTCAAGGCAAAAGGCTTTTGCTTTAAAATGGTTCCACAATAGCCGGTTATGTGATTCGGGAACTGCTTAAGACATTGAACAGAATATTTGGAGGTAGTTTTACTAATTTAGAATTAGAAGTCATTAACTATTTCCTGGAAATCTTTAAAAAAAATCAATTTATTGTTTTCTTTGGTAAGTCCATTCTTCCTTTGAAAGCCGTATCTCGCTTGTGAGGGACTCCAATTATCCAGCGTGCTCTTAGTGTCTGCCACACTTGGAGCTGGTGGGAGCGGAGGATCGCTTGCCCCTATGGCTCCTGGCAGAACAGAAAGCACGAGCTGGTTCCCTTTGCTGCACAGCCCTGTTGTGGGGCATGCTTGGGAGCAGAGCTGTAGTGCGCCTGTGCCTCCGTGAAAATTATAGGTGCCTCTGGGGTTGGGCATCCACAGAACAAAGATCGTGACGATCATGTTTTGGCAGTTTGCTGCCTACGTGGTGATTGAAGGCTTAGTGCTCCTGAAGAGTTACATAATTCATGACCAAAATGATAGATAGGCACTTGATTATAGTGTATGAGTTGCTTCACAGGGAGAAAATATCAGACGTGAGCTACTCCTAATCTAGCTGAGAAAAGCCTAAGAAAAATCAGTTACTGAATGCGTAGTCAGACAAATTGAAATAGGAAACAAGGTGCAAACACTTAAATATGAAGTCAATTGAGCTCTGGCAGCAACTAGCAGAAGAAACTGTCCCTGTTCCACTCCTTTAAGCCTTAAGAAGACTGGATGTCTTTTTGGAAGATAGGTTTAAAGGAAGGCCCAAGGTTGCTGGGCGCACTGCGAAACTGATTGAATGTAATTTAAGGGGCTTTGATATACCAAAAGTCAGACAATTATCTAATGGTCCTTTCTGCTCTTAAATCTTAAAATACTGTTAATCTACTGCCTCTTGGTAAGGGTTGTGCCTGTGGATCTAAAGTGCTTCGGTGTTGTGGTAGTAGAGGTAGCTGAAGAGACATGTAAGTCCCCCCAGGTGTTCTTTCTCCTGGAGATGACTTTCCCATCGTCAACACTGAACTGGTACTCTCTGAGCCTCAAATATCCGTGCCCAACTAGAGGTACACCTGCCTATCTGACATGTCATTAAATTCTTTATAAAATGCGTAGGAATATCTATCTATCTATCTATCTATCTATCTATCTATCTATCTATCTATCTATCTATCTTTTTTTAAGAGGTGTTAGAAGAATCCTTACGAAATTCTGCTCTTTTATTGGGCGGTCTCCTTGATGTGTCATTGGATCCTGAGGTCTGAAATCAACAACAACAACAACAACAAAAAAAGCAGTTAATCATCTGTGCAGTAAACCAGGCCTACATCCTACTTTTTTTCTTTTTTAGTTCAGGAGAACAGAGTTAGGGGATGTTTAAGCTCTTTCCAGACATCACTGAAAACAAGAAGAGTTTACAGCAAAGTTCCTTTTATGCATCAGTTTGAAAAATATTTTTCTAAACTGTTTTGAAGTGCAGTTTTCAAAAGGCTGTGCCCACCACGCTTTTCTGTTTGAGTTTCTTTAGCTTTCGAGAAAGGAGGCTTTCCTAGCAAACTGCAGCCTGATTACATCATCAACAAGGGACCAAATTGTGATGCTATCAGTTGTAACAGTTGCAATATTCATGAACAGAATTGTGAAAGTTCAAATAGTTAATCCTAAATAAAATTGTGATCTTTATCCCACTTGACAGCTACATTTATCAAATTATTAAGAGAAAAAATTGATTGCTAAAAGTTATGGTGTGATCTATTATGTGATTTTATCAAGGTATAACTGTATTACCAAGTGGAAACTGCAGACTTATTCAGAATGTGAATTGCACACACATAACCTGATAATATAGCAATTATACCAGGAACCTAGCGCTTTCTACTCTTAATTTTTTCCTTTCTTTCTCTTTGTCCTTTTTTCTTTTACAACTTCTGACTCTTCAGTAGCAAATACAAAGTTGAAACAAATTAGGAAAAATCAAAAAATAAAAATCTCTGTTTACTATTAGACTGTAAATTCATCATACTATGAAAATATAAATTCAGTGAATGCTATTTATCAATGAAATAATGGAAATACAAGTTGGTTAAGCACCTATGTAAACTTGTATTTGATACTTTAAGTAAAGCCTTCAAAGAATGGATACACAATTTTATTTGCAAGCATATTAAATTTTTCTTGGTATAGTTTTGCTCTTAGTCTTTATCATAATTTAAATAAAATATACTTTAAATGCTGTAATTTAAAACAATATTAAGAATCTGCCATTGCTAGATACGGGCAGATCAGGTAGAAGCTTTTTTCTGCAGGAATATTGCTTGGGTTGCTAGTCAGATAAAACATTATTTTTGATGGCTGGTGTACTTAAAAAAAAAAAAAAAGGCAGCAGCTCTGCTTCAAACAGGTTTGCTCTTGTCATAGCTATTAGTGCCAGTCTTTCAATAGCATGTCATGTTGATTGGCAGACACTCCCTTTCCTCTTTTGTGAAGAATAATAATTTTAGTGTGTGCTTGAAATAAAAACCTAGTATAAATGATTTTCTGTTTGTAAAGGAGAAAGCTAGGTTCCTCATAACCTATGTAGATTATGTATTATTGTGTTTCAGGAAAAATTAATCGACATTAAAAAAAAAAAAACTAAAACGTAAGTCATTTGATTATTTTTATATCTGTCTTCTATTAGAAGGCTTTGTATGCCTAGCAGAGCTTCTATAGGCAGTGTCTTTATCTGGGCGGTCATGACTGTAGAGTTGGTCCTTTCCAGATAGCTCGTGTCATGAAAAAAGATGCAAGGCTGTGGAAGTATCTTCTCTTCTTGTGTAATATGTAGCTTTTGCTCCTGCTGTTGAAGACCTTAGGCACTGCTTTCATAGTTCCTTAGCTGCTTTTCCTGAACAGTCAGCATATATTGCTGCTGAGTGACAAGAAAAAGGGTATTGAGATATTTTGATGCAAATATTACATCATCTAACGTGGAAAAAAATACCACCATTAACATAGTTACGTTCCATTAAGTGGATGGTATCCTCAGATGAGAGCGAAGCCCATGAATTTCACTAAAGAAAAAATGTTCAAAATACAGTTTTAATGAAAAGGAAAATATTGCCTAGACCAAAGTCTGGAACTTCTCTTAATGCATCTGATCAGCAGAGGTGTAATGTCTGTCATATTGTGCACCGTGTTTCCATCAGAAAAGTTGGTGCTGTGCTGCAGGGTCATCGTGCAAGTGTTTTTCATACTTTATAGCACCAATGACATTTGTAGATGTCATCTGGTACTCTGTTCACTGCCTTTATGCTCACGTCCCACCGTGCTGGGGATTTCCAACCCCGTGATCCTTTCTGAAGGACTGTCCCAAGCAGTTTGAATCTCATTTCCTGTGTCTGTACAAATAATCTGGGTGCAAGCACTCTGCTGGCACATATGTGCTTTTCTGTCCTTCCTCCTTGTGCCATGCTGGTTTCCATGGGAGGGGACCGAGACATCTGACCTGGAAGGCAACTGTGCCACACTGGCCAAAACAAAAATCCTCATCAGTTTTCAAAATTGCTGTTGAGTCCTAATGCCCACCTTGTATCTGTCCTCAAAAGATCATCAGACGGACATCTGCTCTGCAAATTCCTTGCAATCCATTGCATTGTGTTGGTAGCCACATACTGCTGGTATTCACAAAGACTGTTGCCTTTGCAAGGACGTCAGATTCACCGATGAAAAGAAAGTAATCTTACTTCAAGGCATTACTTCATTACACTAATAGATAATACATCCTTCATGAAGAACATGAGACATATTATTGGCTATTTGGTGCTAAAAATAGGATATCCTAACATAAAAGTTTTAAAGCAAGGCTGAAATATTAAAGTACAGAAGTAAAAATCCCTTCAGATGAGACAGCACATCCTAGAAAGGCAAAATACTGAATTCTGCTAGAAAATATATGTGCATACGGGTATTTGGTAAATAGAAATAATAAAAGGAAATAATGCTATTCAAATATCAATGTGTATATATATGTTTATATAGAGAGAGATGTAAAATTCTGAGGTAAACACAGAAAACAGGATATCAGGTTCATCAAAAAACCTTTTGAAACAAAAAATAATGATGAACCTTACAGAAGGATTAAAAAGTAAAGGTGTATAGTGCATAGGAGTCATTCAGCATATTTTTAAATGTCTAGATTATCCTACACCCAGAAAGTTTATGTTATTTTCCTATTAGCAGAAGCTCTTTTAAGAGTAAATCTCTTAGTGTATCATCCAGGGAAGTTATACTGGAGTACTAAGAAATATGAGGCTGTTAAAAATTTTTGTTTATCAAAGTAAACTTAAGGTGTAAGAGGCAACTTGCAGAAGAATATGAAAATGTTGACTTAAAATTTGTTGTAATTTTATATACTCATACATATATGTGGTATAATAAATACCTATACATAATATCACATCATTGTCATCCCTGTTATGAACAAATTACTGCATTAGTTGGAGACTTGAACTAAGAGTACTTCTAAGACCTAGGAGCACACTGTATTTCAGTATAACCACATAGCAGAGTGTGTTTTGCCTACATAATAGGCAAAATATGGCCTGTAGGCCTTTTTCCCTGTGGCTATACTTTATTTAGAGGACACTTAAATTTTCTACTTACAAGATACTACCAACATCTCAACAACCTGTCCTGAAAGAGTGATAAAGGACTAATATTTGTAAGTCTCTTTTGATTCACTTGCTAGCCATTGTCTCAATGTATTTATTTATTTATTTAATTTTTAAATTTCAGAAATGTTGTATTTGGTTATCACACAAAATTTGGTTACTACACAAATCGGCACAAATAATACCAAATAATTCTGCAATCATAAAAATGTTTAAATGTGTGTGGGTAATGTTAGGTATGGAAGGATTGAATCAAGTGCTCAGTGCTCTACTAGCTCAGGTCATTAGTGAGGAGAAGAGCCCTCAACAATAATTGCTCCAATGAATCACAAATCATTGGCATTCCATGCTGATTTTTAAAATTTCTTTTGGGCTTTCTTTTTGTTTGCTTTCATTGATCCAATGTATGCTGCACCGACATTCCATTAATTTCTTGACTTGGCATCTTGGATCTTGACCTTTTGCAAGTAGGATGCCTTGTCTGTCTGGTACACGTGTTCTTTTGTACTTCTTCTAATTTCTATTTTACTTCCAATAGTTCTTCATAATTTTTCCCATCTTTTCATTTACCAGATCTTTGGTACCTTTCAAATGCTAAATGCTCTCCCATATATCCTTAGTAACCATGCTGGATTTTTCTGTCCTTTTTAATATTTAGGTTTTATTGGATGAATGTAGATTGCACCTTCTCTAACTGTGCCTTAAATAATTGCCACTTAAGGGAATTAAGAAGTACAAGGGAAGGAAAATGCTGACCCATAGACTAAGCAGAAGGAAAAAACGTTCCCACTGGGTCCAATTTCCTAAGAAGGACCATCAGGATAGTGACTAGGACCTGAAATTATGGGCTGAATGACCTCTAAAAAATTATCAGTTCAAAGAGGAGCTTGTCTATAACTGTTTGCACTAAAGGAAATGAAGATAGGTAGAAGTCTCACAGAAGAAAGATTGCTTCTCTTTCTTGGTGAACATATAAGCGCATAATATGAAACTATATCTCATATAAATACATCGCATGCCGACTGTCTATAATTCTTGTATCATGTCAAAAAACCATGGAGGCAGATATCATATCTCTTAACTCCCAGTGGGTCAGTTAGTGGGGAAACCCTAGTTCTAAATGGGAAGATAAAAAGTACATCTTCTGAATTTAAGATATTTTATGCAGGTCTTGCATTTATTGGAAAGAGTGCATGCTCATCAATATCTAATGTCAAAGAAATGGGCTGTACTAAAACTGCTACAGATTTAATACAGATGTTTTCCTTCTCTGAGCCCTTAACAATCTGATTTTCATATAACGTTCTCTGATAGCATAAAGGGACCTTAAAGTGAATGCAACTTTCAAATAGATTGCATAGGAACCTGAACACAAATGAGCCCAAACTTTGGGCTTCCGATAACACAAATCAGTGGTTCAGCTCCACAGGGCTGGATCAAAGGCACTGCTGGCTTACAGAGGCACACTTCCAGTGGCTGGGCTATGAGAAGTACCGGAGGTATCACACATCGGGAAGCAAAGCCTCTGGACAGGTTTCTACAGCGTATTTAAGGGGACTTTTCAGATACTTGAAGGACACAATTGGTTACTGCTTAAATAACATTTCAGAAACCTAGGTTATTTTTACTGGAAAAGTTTTTTGTTAGTGATCATTGTATTGTAGCTAAAGGAAAGACTTGGTTGCTATATACTGTTCGGGAATGTAACAGGGTTGCAGAGGTGATCAACGTACTTAAAAAAAAGCATTAAGAAAACTACTGTATTGCACTCTGAGCTATGTATCTCTTTTGTATCTTGCCAGAATGGTACTTCTTAGTCTAAGAAGTAGCAGCAGATAACAGTTTTCAGAACACAGTTTGTAGAAGATTTGGAAGAACTGGTCTACTTTGAAGTAATAGCATCCAGAGGGAACTACGAAAATGAAATCATCTTTTGATAGCAAGAGAAAGATAAAACCGGAGTTATCTAGTTATCTCAGGGGATATCAAGTTTTTAGGGAAATGTTTTTAATTTAACATTGATTTTAGATTCAGGATATATATCTGAAATTCAGATAACTTCCGAAAACTTCTAAGAGAAGAGTGGAGGAGAGGCACCAATTGCAGAAAAGTTTGGTCAGGAGAGAGACTAGCTAAGTATTCAGTTACAGAAAGAGTAAATGGTTATAAGACAGTCTGAGCATTGTAAGGTTTCTGAGGATCTTGGGAAAGTTGAGAAGACTGGGATGACTCCTTCAGAAAGTACTTTAGCATTGTTGCCATCTTCTCATTAAAACTGAAAAAAAAAAAAGATTGATTTGGGGGGTTGTGATTTTGCACAAGGGATTCAGATTTGAGCATGAAGTGGGTTTTGATAGGTGGCTGTGCAGGTGCACTAAGTGGCTCACAACCTAAAGGCCATCTATTTGTAATGTTAGTGCCTGCTTTACGTGGTGAGTCTGCTGTGCCATATGTAAAAATAATGCTTTTGTCTGATGTCACCATGGGACACTTTTAGGCATGTTTGGAATTTTGACAAAACTTGTTATCAGTCTGTAGGCTTGGCCTTTGCCAAAAAAAAAAAAAAGAAAAAAAAAAAACACTGTTTTTTTGTTGGTTGGTTGGTTGTTTTTTTTGTTTGTTTGTTTGTTTTCCTTACCAGAATTTTGAAAATAAATGCCTTCCTTTCATATTAGCATTAATAGGTAAACTGAGATGATTAAAGTATTTTTTGCCAATATTTTTTGAAGAAAATCAGTGTAGAATTTCAATCTGATTGCTCCTGATGTTGATTGACAAAAATAGCTCTTTTCTTGAATAATGTAAAAATACAGATGCTATACAAAGAAACAGCGAATGTAAAATTGTACTTCAGTTTAAAATTTAAAGTGTGTGTTGATAAAGCTCTCAGTGCATTTGAAGTTATCTCTTATGAACATAACGTTACATTCTATCTCTCAAAGCAATTCCATTTTTCCAAATGCTGTTGTGCCCCCACCACTGGCGTCACAAGACATACATGTCTAAATAATGGTGAACATTAATATCTGTATTTTTGTATACTATTTTACATTGGTATTACATGTACGGTCTCTTTCTTCCAGGAGAAGGTAGTTTTACATGTACGTACATTGTTAGAAAAATGCATGAAAGTAGATTTAAAAATGACAGATAAAATAATTTCTAATAGACTTTGGCTACATAGGCTGAAAGAAACCAAATTATAGTCCTTATTTTTCAAGAATTTTTGAACATAAATACACCCGTATTAGTACTTACCAGCATTGTTCACATATTTACTACCTGGTTCTATATTTGAAGAATGTTTAGAACGTGTATTCCAAGCTTTTGGGGGCATTGTGGTAGTTTTTAAGAAGTCTGAAGTGTTTTGGAAAGCCCATGTTATCTGTCTATTCCATATTTTAATTAATTTTTTCATAAAAATTACATATAAATAAGCACAATTTCTAAAGCTCTGGTAAGGAAGTACAGTATTAGGTAGAAGAAACTGCCGTGATGAGAACAGGGAGAAATAGAGCCAGTCCAAGTTATCAGTCTGTATGCTGTTATGCTGTTATGCGGAAATGCTATACTCTGCTGCAGCATGGATTGTAGGGAGCAAGATGTTTTCCAATAATTAAAGGCCCTAGGCTTCTAAGATGCTTAAAACTAAATGCGGTTATTGTTCCAGTTATATGAGATAGACGATAACTTAAATTGCATATTTTCACTTTCCAGTAAACTTTTATTTTTTTGCTTTAGTCATTTAGAAATGGAGTTTTAAGTGTACCGAATTGCTACGGAAGTCTTTCAGCAAAGTAAGGACTGTGAGTTTCTAAGTGGTATGGAGAGATGGGATTTGTCTAATTGGGTAGGCGTTTAATTTTGTAAGCTGGGATCTGTAATGGATATGTCATGAAAAATAAAACTGAATTTATTTCACCTATGGTATTCAAGCACACTTATTTTGCCACGAAAATATTGTGTTTGTATTTCATACATTGCTAAAAGTATATGTGACAAATTTATTATTCTGTAGTATCATGATTTGGTTTAGTTTTTATCATATAGAATCAAAATTTCATTGGCAATTTTTGTATTTAAAGGCTTGTTAATCTGCATTGATTTCTTAGTTTGGTATGGATTCTTAGCTGAAAAATACAGTACATCACTGCCTGTTCTATCACCTGACAGCAACTGATAAAGCATCCGTGCAGAAAGTGTCAGAAAAGGTTAATATTTATTGATTTTATGGTGCTACAACCAATGTAGTTTTGCCATCAAAGATGTATGGCCACCAGCAATGGAATCTGTAAAATTGCAGGTTGGACGCTGGTTTTTATTATAACCTATGCCAGTATTCTGGCCTTAAAAAATGACAGATATTTAATTTAAGACAAAAGGCTTTGAATGTGCAGCTGCTGTGTACCTGGAACAGGAATTTCGTATTCTAAAATGAAACCCTAGTGCAACGCTTTAAAGCTTCAGGGGGAAAAAACACACAACCTTGCATTGCAAATGACAATCACATTTAGCCTTTTCATCCACTTAACTACGTGCTATTGATCTGTAGAAGGTGCCCAAGCAAGTGATAGCTGAAATTATGAGCAATAAAGGGCTTGCTTCTTCAAACAAAAAAGTATATAATTAGGAGGAGAGGGGGAGGGGGCAGAGCCCGTGTTTGGTTTTAAAGGCGTTTAAACAAGATGGACTGAGTGCAACAGCAGTGTTTAAGTGTACACAAGGAGAAATCTGGTTGCCTTGAAGCATAAATCCATGGTCTGGTTGCAGCTTGTGTGTAAAAATTAGGCCTGCACTCCAGCCTTTACATTTATCTCCATCAGGATTTGCCTGACAGAAAGACAATCTGTTGGTTTGTCTGCATCAGCTAGGGAGAGGAAAATCTTGTGAAGCTTTGGTTCTTCTAAATGCATCCCTAGTTTGCATTTTTATTCTATTTTTCATTTACTGACTCCCGATATCAACTTCTTCATAACTGATAGTTCTATTGATATTTCCAGAAGGTTTTCAAGAAGATGGAAAAGTACTTGCTGAAGTGCTGAAAATTAACCTACTAAAATACATGCAGACGTACATGGGCTTTGTACAGGGAGGTTTGTAAAGAACAATAGCAAGATCTGTCCCGGGGTTTTTAGAATTCCTGTTTAACTCATATTGACTGCAGAATTACCGCCTTCATGGTACAGTTTTGCATGCAGATTTTTCTCTCCTGCTTTTTAAGGTTCAGCTTTAGGGACAGCAGCAACAAGGAGGTTAGTTTGGAACAGAAGCTACTGATAATTCAGCAGTAAGGAGCTCTTATTTTAACCTGACCAGCAGAATAAATTGCGTGGCATACAGTAAACATGCATTAGATCGCCTCTTGTCTGTACCACATTTTTCTGTTGAGTTTTATACTACTAGTTTGTCTGGCTTCCTTTTCCCCAGACAGCTTACCCATTTTATTGTGCTCATTTAGAGGAAAGAAAAACTGTTTGTCTCCTTGAAAGGCAAGAGAACAGTGAGTGGAAAACTACTTTTATAGCTAAAATACCATTATAATATATGGCAACTAAAATTCTAAAATTGAAAGAGAAGATACAAGAGAAAATCTTAAATCATTTTTTTAAAGCCACTGACAATTTGAAATATTCCCCATGAAGATTTCTATTTTTTTGCCTTCCTTCCTTGAGCTTAGTAAAATGTGATTTTTAAAATGATTGTTAAAATAACTTGTTTAATTTCAATAACTCAAATAAGATCCATTCTTCATATAACTCCACCTTTTTTATTTTAATGACTGTGTCATTAATCTAACATTTTCCATTTTTATTGTGCTTCATTTTTCCCCCTTCTGATCACTTTAAATTATGACTATGAAATGGCATGCATTCAGCAGCAGCATGCTCTGCCTGCGTTTTTACGTCTCTTTTACCCCTTTCATTCACATATTTTTACCCTTCTGTACAGCCAGGTGCCAACAACATTGCAACTGTACCGTGTCCATAAGCAACTTCCAGGCTACAGCTATGGGTGGCAGCTTAGTGACAGAAGGTTTTTCGAACACTTTATTTTTATTTTAATTTTTTTAATTAAATATCACTGATATAAACTATTTGTTATAGTTTATAACACCTTCACCCCCAAATTGGTCATTACCTTAGGTAATGGTTGATATGTTAGGTTGTTAGCTGATTTTAACAAATGATTTTGTGGAATTATTACTTAATTCATAATGTAATTAAACTTTAGTGCCCAGCAATACACAACCAAAGCCATATATTTATCTTGGATTGCATAACCATGAAAAGACTGCATTGCTTAAACCATTACCATTCACCGAGTAAATAAAATTAATTTATTAGAAACTTTGCCACGCACAAATTTGATATAAAGCTAAGAGATAGGGAAGAAAATAGGTAATTGGGGGCTGCAGCTCACTCAGTGATCACACGTGCTGATGGCTCGTGCAGCACTCCGGCCCTCCTCATAGCGCCCATGCACAATGGTAATGAAAATTGGGAGTGCATACAATTCTTAAAATTCAGATTCTACTTGTATTCACCTGGCTTTTTGACTGATCTTCAGATACAGGACGTGACGGGGTCCATCAGATTAGGATTCTTGTATGGTAATACTGCCCTGAACACCCGTGTGTGCACCATGTGTGTTAGCAGCAGTACTGCAAAATCCCTGTGCTACTTCCGAGTTAACGCACTGAACAAAAACAGCATCTGCATATGTCCCATTAAGAAAAAGTCAGCATGACCCAGAAATTACTACATTTTATTTCAGATGCAAGAAAGGGTATAGAAACATGGTAAGTTTGCAATCAACATACCTCTATTTGCAAAAACATACAGGTAGCAGAGTGTTTCCTCAAGAACCAGAATGAAAAATAGAAAGCAGCTCTACTCTGAGCATGAAAATTGCACTGGTGATTATTAGCGGTAGAGTTACAGTGCTATTGCTGTTTGGGGATAGAGTTGGGGGCAAGTCTGCTTGCAGGCGCCCATGCATCAGCTCTCCTTGCCCTTGATGGAAATCAGTGCCATTTGGGAACCCACTGCGCGGCACAAGCGGAGGCTGAATCCAGGCTGTTAAAACCAGAGCGCGTGAACTTCAAAGCTGCAGCACCGAGGGGCTAGCCTGGACTAATCGTCCCCAAAGAAGCAGGGAACAGTATCACATCAGCGCAGCTACGCGGCCCCTACATCAGAACGGGTTTGCCTCTGGCCAATCCCTCGTGCAGCCGGGAAGTGAGGGGTCCGTGCTTCAAAGCAAAGCTTGTTCTGCTGGAAGCAATTGGCAAAAATCTCCAGAGTATTACTTAGTTATTAGATGGGGTGAGGGGGAAAGTACCTTCTCTGGAATACTGAGATTGCAAGAGGTACTTGGGCAATGGACATAAATCTCACCAGCCCCACACAATCCTGCTCACAAGCCTGCACACTGTGTCACCCATACGCAGAGATGCACAGAGCCCCTCCAATGGGGCATGAGGATGTCTTGCTGTTGGGTAAATATTGCACCTGCCCGCACAGATCAATAGGACATGCCCTGGCATTCAATTCTTAACAATTCTTTAGTATTATTTTCTTTAGTTAGTCAACTGCATTTCTATTTATCCCCTGTCTTCCTCAAGCGTTCCTTGCTTTAGTACTTTATGAAATAATTTATTCAGACTTTCTTGATCCTTCTTGCTGAAGTTATAAATTTGATAGCATTGCTATATTGACTGGAATGTTACAGAGCAGTTAGCTTTTATTGTTTTTGTAATCTGAAGTATGTGATTTTATTGTTCATTTTTATATCTCAGATTTCATCGTTTATTAGAATTTTGAACTATATCATCTTCAGGGTAAGATTTATTCATTGTGCTAAATACACATTTTAAAATGCTGATTAATTAACCTGTAATTCATCCTCCATCTTAACAGTTAGATTTCAGGGTTTTCTTTGATACAACCGTGAGTGAAGGGAAATAAGTAAACGTCATCTCTGTCACAGTATTTTTTTGTCTCAAGAGACACTTGTAAGAGTTGCAATATCCACCCTACCTCTTCTTTTTGCTTAAGGAAGGAAAGAGTAGTAATAATTTTCTGGAGCGTTACAGACTTACATAGACTATATAGACTTGTATAGACGTATATAGACTATAGACTTTCCCGTCTCTCTTTCATTGCTCTGGGTGTGGGTATTGCAGGCAGAGATGGGAAGGTCCCACTCCTGTTTGTATGCCTGTAGTCCAAATCACAATTCTGTAATCATAATTTCACTCTGTAGTAATCTTGTGCTATTATATGTGATTGAAACTGAGATGTTAGCATTTATGGTCCCTGATCAAATAACCTAATCTTTAAGCACACTTTACATCCTCTCCTCCTCTAGGATTTTCTTCTTGATTTTGTTACTGAGGCATTTAGGCTATTTAGACATTATTTTTGGTAAATAAATTCTATATTACTTATGCAGTATGTTTAGATTTCTCTTAAGTGTACCTTTAAAAATATTTGTTATTTTTGGAGTAAATAAAATACCCCATAATTGTTAGAAGCTGTATCTTGCGTAACTAATACATATGCTCAAACATAACTGTTTTCCCATGTGTTCTACCTGGTGAGATTTAATTGCTTAAAATCCAAGTTTCCTACAGATATGTACACCAAAAGAAAGATACCTTATGTGATGTAATTACAATGTGATGTAATTAAATATCAGTATCAGTGGACAACTCACTAATTGTGTTTTTCAGCAGCTTCTTTTGGATGTTTGATCCTTACAACCAGTTTGTTGGTTGTTTGTTTTTGTTGTTGTTGTTTGTTTGGGATTACTTTTTTTTTTCTGCTGCTGAGCAATTACAATCAGTGTTTTGAGGCTTCAAATTGTCATTTATGTTCCTGCAATGGAAGCAAGGTTATTGGTAAAAGTGTATTTGAATTCACAATGACCCCAGTGAGAAATTGCCTTAGGTATTGTCCTATATCTTATGACAGTGATAACTTGTAAAGAATTGCGTTAATTGCAGCTTGTTTGCTTCAAAGTAGCTAAGTTTCTAATTTCTGTTTTGTTCCTTTTCAAGTATCATTTGGGACAGAGAAAAGATTGATACAGATGCTAAAAAGCAGGTTATGTTTTTCAAAGAATGCAGTTATTAGCTAATGCAGTTCATAAACTAATCTACAGTCTACATAAATTCTGGTCAGTGACAATCTTGATAGAAATCAGGAAGTAAGAGCTCAAGATAAATGGTTAGACTTTTGATGAAAAAAAGTAGAATACTTTGACAGCAGGATGAATGAAAATGCCATGAGTATTTTTAATCTACTAATCTTCCCTACCAGTTGTTGTTGTTGTTGTTGTTATTTCTTTTTAAGGAGTAGAGAAGTGATACTATATAATTTCAAAACAATCCAGGTAATTTAACATCACCATTGTTGCAGAGGAAGGAGAGAAGAAATGATGTACAGAGAAATTAAAGTCCAGTTCTATATACATGGTGCATAATTCACCTTTTAGATGTCCAGCTTCATGTTGAAATTGTATTGAACCCTCAATTCAGTCATACGTTTGTGGATGGAGGCCTATTTCAGGTTTATATAAGAAATTTGTTGAAGATCCATCAAGCAAAGTTTCTTCCTCCCAAAGGGCTAGTCTTCCTCCAATGTAGGGCATTGTTTTCAAAATTAAAAATGTACCTGTTTTTCTATGAAGAAGACATAAATTAATAGTGATATGCACTGCCTTTATTAATATGGCGAAAAGAAATGGCAATGCCAGATAGGGATGGCTCTGTTTCAAAAATGCAGCAGCTAGATGCATTAGCAGTAACGTGGGCAAATGTCTACAGGAACGTGCTCTACTATCTTAGAGAAAAGAAGCAGAGTGCTTTGCTTACTGCTGGCACAACTTGCTGCTGGTAGTGGTGTTCCCTTAGAAAGACCATTCTGAAATTCCAGTACCAGAGCTGGTCACTGGCAGACCCAAATCTAAAATAGTAGATAGGGCAAATGTAAAAACAAAATATCCCCTAAAAGTGGGCCATTTGTTTTGAGAGGTTGGGTGGGAGGAAGGACTCAAACTATTCCAGAAAATTATTATCAGCAAAAACCCTTAGCTGCAGGTGGCCTCAGGTTGAATAGCTCTGAATGTAGCTATTTTATGCAGGTAGACATTTGGCCTTCATCTCATCCAGGAAAACAGAGAAATTGGTTAGCCTTCTTTCCCCATGCATATCTTCTCTGCCATACCAGGCATGAATTCAGTAGAGTTGACATTTGGCCTCTTCTCCCTTAATTTTAATAGTTGTCTTTGAAAGAAATTGCCAAATTATTAAATGTTTAATATCTCAGCACTTAAAACATATCATTTTAAAACAGTCATGTATAATATTCTTTTATGTGCATATATAGTAAAGTGCACCTATATTTTCCTTTGTGTTTGATCATTAGCAGATATATTATATTGTCAATATATACTATGAATGATATTTTAAACAAACCTTCTATGCCTTGGCTGTAAACTTGAGAAAAAACATTGGTTTCACCTTAAGGTTTTAATTTCCTTATGTTTAGTATAAAATCAATACTTTAAGAGTGACTAAAATAACAACTAGACAATATTTACTACTTTTATGCTGAACATTTCAAATCAGAAGAACTTAGGAGGAGTGTCCAAGTTGTAATTTAAACATTTATAACCATCATTCCATTCTGTCTGAGAAAGCTTACTTTATTAGGTCTAGATGTACAATATATTCAATTAAAGCATCACTCCAGTGGTAAGAAGCATTTTCCTTAACATTAGGCATAGGTACTTGGATCTAACACAGTCCTTCACCCTTACAAGTCAGGAATAGTTCCTCTGATATCCATTAATTAAGATCATTCTAAAATTGCTAGAAAAGAATGAAAGAACTGGGTCCACTACATTGTCTTTAAAAATAAAGTTAAAAGCATGAATGTGATAATATGAGTGTCTGTTCATAGATGTATGAGTTAGATAAAGGGCATTTTGCCATTATGTGTCAGATTATTTTGACTTCAATTTTTCATTGAGGCATGTTGAGTTAAGGTGGTGCCTAATGTGAGTAATAGTGACAGAATCTGACCTTTTTATGTGATTTTTTTTTCTTTTCTCTAATGATAGCGAACCTCTGAAGTAAACCTTATACCAGTTAGAAGGTATTGCATTTTTGTTACGGTCTTTGTCATGGTGAGCCAATCAGAGTTGATTTTAAATCTTTTGTTCCACGATATACAGTCCTTCTTTGTCCTATCATACTTTCCAAAACATAGCATACCTAAACATTCAGAACCGGTAAGTAAACCACTTCTTCAGTGAATAGAGAGAGCTACAAAATAAAAGTAAAATAAAAAATCAAAAGGTAATTCAAGTTTCAGGCCAGATGCTACAATCATTCTTGCACCAACTATACCTCTACAATTTTGAATGCTCTGTAGATTTCGTTTAGTGGCAAAATCCTGCCCTAAATTGTGAAATATCAAGTCCAGAGGTAAAAAAAAAGTGGAAAAGAAGTGAGAGATTACAGCTCTGAGGGCAGTTCATTTTTGCCCATCCCAGCTCGAGGAAGGCTATTCCAGATTGGTCTTGCTTAGTCCTGTCTTTTTGTTTCATAAGTTCAAGTCATTTCACTATGTGTCCTTGAAACAGTTCCTTTGTCTGTGTTGTGAATCCTTGCCAAGTCTTTTCTGACTGCACAGGATGCACATAGCTATTGTACTGTCATTCACCCAAACAGTATGTCCTCTACAGTGACGCTATGCTTTCATTAGTATGGTAGGGCAAAAAAATATTTTTAATACTGATTGGTACTAAATTTTATATTCCGGTTGTGTATGCAAAATGGGTCCAAACCTGAACATGGATAACTTTTCAGGATTTAGTCGTGGAAGGAAGTATTATATCCAAGTTTATAAAACCGAAGTGAAATTACATGACTGGTTTGTTTGGCTTGATCCAGGGATGAGGTTTAATGAAGAGTTTTAGGGAAGTAATCAAAGATCGCTTGGTCAATAAGAGCAACACTGAAAAGTATGTAATGTCATTTGAACCAAAAAGTTTCTCACTCTTGCAACTGCGGGCTGATACCAGAATCACCAGCAGCAGCAATTTGTGCCTTTATTTGGTGATAAATTAAACAGGTCTTCCTGCGCTCATGCAAGCAGAAAGTAAGAAATGATCTCAGACTTTGTGAGTCACACTCTGCCTGATTAAATTAAAGGTACAGGAGATACAGAAAACTGCTTGCTGTGTGTGATTATTTCAGATATATTATGTTACTGACACTGCAGCAAAGATGGACGTTGTAGATTTGGCATACAAATACAACATCATTTGATCTAAACAGTGATGCTGAATAAGTCAAAAAAAGCACCAGTGACAAACTTTCAGCTGAATATACAGCCATGGAGTTTACCAACAGTTTCAATGTACTTTCCAGGCAGCTGATCTCAGATAGTGTTTTCCATAATCTGAGTCTGCTGAGACCGCTTCAATTGCATTTATCATTTCAATAAAGACTAAGTAGAGATTCATGTTCTGTCTTCTGTATTTTTCTTAGATTTGACATACTATGATGGTAGCTTTTCTCTTTGCTTTAAATCCTACTATATTTCTAGATAGACACTTTTTTTTCTTTTTTCTTTTTTTTTTTGGTAGCACTGGAAAGTGGTTGAGAAACTTTCTAACTGGAGTTAGAAAGCAAGTTAAAAAATGTCTTTTCATGATCGACTGCATTCATGCTCTTCCGAAGTGGAGCATAGTCTTTCAATACATGGGAACTGTGGTTGTAGCCATTAGCTATTCCCAGAGAGCCTTTTTTCCTAATCAAGCAGGACTCCATAGGGATGCAATACTTTTTATCTTTTTGGAGAACTCTGGTAGTAAGCCATTAGAAACAAATAACTCAGTTCTGAACTTTCTTCAACATCATATTGGCTCTAAGTGGAGCAATGCGATTTGTTTTTTATTTTGAGATCTTGTTTATTGCTGTGTGCACTGTCCTACAGTTTCATCACTGGTGAACTTAGGTGACCTTTTTATGCTTATTATTATCCAAGTTTTCAAAGACTCTTTGAAAGATCAGTTTTGTTAATAATTAGTATTAAATTTGCTATGCCCTTCAGTGGGACATAGGCGCAGCATGGTCCATAAACTTTCTTTACCGCTTTGTGGTATTTCTGTGCCTTCTTGATTAATGAGTCATTGCATATCATGATTTCTTTTCCTGGCATTCATCATGCGTTAGTTTGTGTTGCAACATTCTCTTTCAGTATACGTTATTTTATTGAACTCAAGAACCTTATGTATGTAATAATTGCATTTTTCATAGCTGTCTGACTTTTTAAATTTTAACATACCGATATTATAGGTGGTTGTGGTATTTTTGAGCAAAGCGAAATGTATCACACCACAGTAGTATGCTGATAATACCTGCTGGAACAGCCAGCCATTTAGCTTTATGTTATGTATTTTCCTGATTTCAGCTGGAGTTCAGGACTGTAGTTATATATTATTGCATTTCAGTTTGTCTTCCACATCTTGTTAATTTAGCAACTTAATCATTACTTTAGCTTTCTTATGTTGTTTGAGTTGTATTATTATTAACCAGATAATAAAATGGCCAAGTAGATTTTATTTATTTATTTTTATTTTAGAATTTGTTCAGGTGAGAAATTTAGTGTGTGATAAGCCAGGGTAAGAGTTTATAGTATATCAGTTGTTCTACATGAGGTTTTAAAGTGAAATAGTGCTCTACACAATTGCGTCACCTGACTTACCCCATTAATATTCTCTTGTAATCAAGTCATTAGGGTTGCATGCTTTTCCCCACTGCAACATCCCCTGTTAAATTGAGTAAAAATGGAAAAAGGGCTTTATGTAGTATTTTGTTTTCCCTTTGAAATATTTAACTTCTACTTGCTGTAGAATTACGTATTTAAACTGAATTAAGTTTGGGCTGATTTTTTTTTACAGTCATCCATTTCCCAAACAAAATCAGTAGGATTGTTACAAATGTCTTTCTTATATATATACGGAGACATTTTTGACAGATGAAGATTTAGAAGCAGGTTTTTGATGCCTGGATTTCTGAGAAGGTATTTGCATGTGCTGATGAGAATCCCTGCCATCTCTCATTGTGGGTGAATGTGTATCCCAGCTTCCATTTTTGCTTCTCCCTAAAACCAGAAGGTCAAAAACATTTCTAGAGGACTGGCACTTGTTTACCTAAAGCAATTCCAATTGGTTTGGAAAACAGAGAATTTAGCACCAAAACCAAAGCCTGGGTACTTTTAACTTTGTGTGAGGCAATGGAGACTGACTATTTTGATGTAGCCTCGAAATCAATTGTAACCGAGTTAGTTACTTGAGAAAGATCAGTTCCAGGAATCTATGGCCATAGCTTTACTTCTTACCCGTACCTCATTACCGCTTCAGTCAACGTGTTTTGAGGAGAAAATTCATGATATATTAATATGAGGAGTCTTAAGTATTCTTGTGTCTTTCTCTAAGGATCATCTTTCTAGCTATATTAAGAAATGCTTGTATATGACTTTCTGTGTATTGTATGAGATGAAAAAGGCTTTTTTTTCTTTTTCTTTTTTTTATGAGTACTGTTAATTCAGTCTGACAATAATTTGCACTTCTCATTCTGTATCTATACAAATTCCATACTAGTTTCACTCTTTCACTTGGAGATGCATCTTCTGTACAGTTGTATTCTTTGATTTGTATGTAGTTAAACTGGTGTAAAGTTAATTTTTGCACAGGTGGGTTCTTTCCTCTATCAACCAAGCCAGTTCAAAATTTTTAAGACCATACTGAACAGACCACTGTCATAATGATTTTCTCACCATTAAAGCTGTGAAACTGGTCTGGTAGCTGTATGTCTGAATGGTTTATTTTATTTTTTATTTTATTTTTTTCACTGATGTAGCTGAATTCTTAGAGTCTTACAAGCCAAGACTTACTTGTACAGTAGTAGTAAAAACCTGAGATACATGCTGCTTTGCACAGACAGGTGCTCAGCCTTTTTCTGGAAAAAAAAAAAAAAAAGTATTTGTTGATTTTTCTTCTTTTTGAAAAGACTGAGTTATGATACACATTAATGGACTAAGGAGTGGAATGTTCCCTTGACAGGTAAGAGTCTGTACTCATATTTGTTCAATAGTAAAACCTTATTTTCCAAGCAATCTTACTTATCTTCTTTTGTCTACTAATCTGAAAGTATCTACGTGGCTGTATATATGTAAGCCAAATTTACACATATTCAGAAAAGCATTTAAAATAACTTTTAGTTTGCATTCAATATTTAAGGAGGTTTTTTGTTGTTTAATGCAGCAATACTGAGTGTAACAGCCATGCTTTCAATTAAACCAGTAACATTTAGAGGCACTTCTTGGTCCAGTTTCCTAAGCAGACAGGAAAATGCTGGGTCCATCACATCAGTATTTTCCAATGCAGGAGAAATCCTTCCAGGCTTTTATATTCCACGATTCAATACTTTGCAAAGTATATACAGGTTTTGAGCAGGCACATTAGATGGCAAAATCAACCTGCAAATGATGATGTGTTTTTAGGCCTTGAACAAAAGCCGAAGCAGAATACTGTGTTAAAGGTTTCTGGTGAGAGCTACACACGCACACAGCGTTGTTTCTTCTATTTTGTAGCTTTGATCTTTATTATGACGCCAAAAATAAGTCAGTGCCCTTACGGGAGGGTTACATACTTCTTTAAGTGGCCTATGCTTTTAATCCTCCTACAAACAGATTAAGTGTATTTATCTTTTTAATATTCATCTTCTACTTAAATGTGGTTGCCTAGCCCTTGTGGTTAATTACAGGCAAGAAAGGTGTTCTTTTGATGTCCTGTTATACTTGTCTTTGTGTGAGCTTATCACAGCTAGTCACTTAGAAGTCAGAGAGTTAACATGCTACATGGGTAGTTTTAATATCGAGGAGCTTTTTTTTTCCCAATAACCTTGCTAGAAATGCTAGAAGTAGAATAAATGAGAACAGATTTCTTATTCAGAATACCCCCACTGCCATAGGTTACATTTGCTATCCATTTTGATCTATCCCAGTCACAGCCCACAATTTGGGCCACAAGTAAATTACACTTGGCAACTTTCCTAATTTTGTTAATAACACTAAATATGAATCTACTGAGACACCGACGTTTGCGGAAACATATACGCATTTTTTTTCAGTAACAGATTAGTAGGGAAAACCTGTGTTGAATGCATAGTCCAGTAATTCAGCAATATTTCAGTTTTAAATTCAAAACAAAATTGCATGACATGAAAATCAAGATTAAATATTTTAGCCTTTCAGGACTGTTTTTCTAATACAATAAGACTTTTGCATTTCCTGTATTAACTTTTTAAGTACAAGGTAAATTAACTTGACTTTAGTAGCCACAAAAATCATGTAATACCATGTTCCTTGTATGCTAATATTTAGAACCAGTTAACCATTTTCATTAGACTTTGGTATTGCATATTGATTTTTTTTTTCATATTTTCTTTTTCCTGGAGGGAATGAAACACTTTTGCTTTTAAAACAATGAAGTCAGTTGAAATAGGCTTACAGATTTTTATCTAAAATGTAAAGATTACCATCAGTGTCTGGGTTGCTACCATTAATAGATGTTTAAGTTATGCGGGATTTTGTCTTACTATGATCAGTCTTTATTTATGTAAAGTAAAATTCTGCCACCACTTTACTGATACACATTTAGCAGGGCAGAACTCTGGATCTGTATTATTAAAATGCATGGAGAGCCTATCATATTCTGGGCTTCTGCTGAAATATGCTTTTAATTGAAGCAGAATTATAGCTATATATTATCAATGTGAATCTAGTTAAGAGTACAGCATTGGCTGGACTGCTTCACTGTTGTGGTAGTATAACAGGCTATGCATTGGGGGGTTGAATTTAAATACAATCATTTGTGTAGGACAGGCGCTTTGCACAGGAAGTGATCAAATGAAGAGTCGTCTGCAAAATGGGCACTTCCACTTGGCAAGAGAAGCAGTGTCTGTCCTTGAGAAGAAAGGCTAGATCTGTGTATCCATTGATGTTTGTAGTTGCATTTTAGATAAGCATTTAGTGCTCTGAAAAAGGAGAGTAGCATGCCCATATATAATTTAACAGTGCCTTCACATAGCAAAGAATTTTGGACAATAAGTCTTTAAAATTTGCTTTTTAAACAAGGGAAAAACAAAGAGAGAAAGAGAAGGAAAACAGTGACTTAAAAAGTAAACTTTGGGTGATTAAAAACGAGCTGGAGATTTTCCCTTTTTCTCCGTCTACAGTCCAAAAGGCACCCACTATGACTTTGCATGTTACATTTTGCTGTGTTTCTGTCGCAGAATCCTGAGTAGCGTTTCAGACAAAAGCCAAAACATTATAAAATAGGATCCATGCATTTCCCATTGTAATGTGCTACACAGATGCTCAGTTCTTACCCATGAATCTTAGAGTTCATGTACTTCATTTTAAGAGCACAACTAAATTATTAACATTGATTTTAGGAGAGCCAATTGAGACCTTAAATATGTGCGCTAATGTTTGCGTGATAGGAACCTTAGTTGGAGTGCTAATGCATTTTTAGTCATCATACCTATGTTAAACGTATTGGGGGGGGAAAAAGAGAAGTGAATATCTGAAAATGAATTTAAAAAAAGAACTGCAGAAAAATGTGAAATCATGTTCATGTCAACTGCTTTTCCTAATACCAGAACAGACAGATCTCCAATACCATCGAAAGGTGGTACATTTGGAACTGACAGAAATGTGTGGTTATTCCACCGTGCAACACTGGGCCGGTGTTCCTCACTGTCACAAGCTATTACTGATGTGAGTCAGATTAAAAAAATCCTTCTCCAGCTGTTTCGGATGGCTTAGTAAAGGATGTTATTCTTCTCCTGGAAATCTTGGTATGCATAAAAAATACAGGTGTTTACAGGAATACTAGTTAGGAAGGAAGGATATGTCAGGCAACTGACATATCTGTTAACAGACAGTCATTAGGAGTGAACTGACTTCCTCTCTTGACCAAAACTTTTTTAATAGTCTTGAAGAAAGTTTGTTCAAACTTTGTGTGAAATATCTATTGGGGTCTAGATCTTGAATTAGGTGGAAAGTACTGATAAGAAATACTCTGGTGCTTCCATCATTCCTGTGCAAGTGTCATAATCTCTTCTTCTATGCCACAGGTTCAGCTGAAAAGTTTTCTAACCAGACAAGGTGGCATTTAATGTATTTTTTTATAGTTGCAAGAAAGAATCTTCTGCTCCCAAGTAGGTCAGGAATTTCAACTGTTGGGGACATATTAGTACATAAATACCAATAGATGAGCAAAAAGAAATTAAAGTCAGTTTTATAACACGTTTGTCATGCACATAAAAGAAATTTTGGATGCCAAAGTATAGACCTGCTTCTCTGGAGGGAATAAAATTTAGCAATGTAAGTCCAGTTGCTTTAACACAGCATAAATTCCAATAGTGCAAGCAGTCTAAAATTATCATCATCAGTGAGTATGCTAATGAAACCTTGTTTTTCTTGTAATCTCAAACTGCAAAAACAAGTCTTTGGGGCATAATAAGATGATAGCATACGGTATCTGTTTTAATAAATGATGTTCAGATTGGAAATATCGTCTGATGTTAATATGTTTTGAAATCTTTGTTGTTCAGCTTTTCCTTTTTGGTGAATGCTGTAGTCCATGGTGGCCACAGACACAGATGGAACAGATCTGTGTTGATGATTTAAAAAAAAAAAAAGATTTCTTCCCTTGTACTAGTTAGTGACTCAGTGTTGTCTGGCATAGGGTTATTTTGTTGACTGATCGCCACTGAATTTTTATTTATGCTTTTTAATTAACAATTACAGTTTAAAAACCTCATATAAATCTATGGTCTGTGAGGGGGGTAGTTGTTGTTCAACTTTATTATGTTATTTTAGTATGCAGAAATATCACAGTATTAGATTTCACTAGGCCCTTGTTTTATAGAGGTTCTCTTTACCTTTTAGAAGACGGAAAATGACTGCTTCATTTTGGGTGACTCTTTGTTCCGGTCTATGTGATTCAACTGCAGCAACTCTTCTTTAAGAACAAGAACCTGCAAGCTTTTTCCTCATTTTTTTTACAAAGCATATTGCAGCTAAGGACTGTTTAACTAATACAGTTTTATGGGTTATAATGAGGGCACTTCAAATCATATTTGCCTTTAATTTCTATAATATTATTGCAACAATGAATAAAGTACTTAATTACCTTTCCACCATGTCAGGGTCTTTCCTTTTTCCAAATATGCTATAAGAAATAAGCACAAAGTATTTAAATTGATCTCTTCTTATACTCATCTGCTCCCGTAATTGATTCTCCCGTATGGAAACCTATTCTTTCTGTCTGTCTACCAGAGATTTCTTTGCAAAGGTCCAGCCCCAGCAGGTTGATTACACACTTGTTACCTGTAATTCAATACAGCAGCGCCCTGTTTACAAAGTCCAGATTTCCTGTGCTGTCAGTTAGGGCAATCAGCACAAAGACCAAGAGCTTTTGGAACTAAATAAACAACGAGAAAAACATCCAGGGCTGCCAGTAACCCTTCACAGGTAATTTAACAGCCTTTGACTACAAGGCATCAGTTGCTGTAGATGTCTGCCGAGTATGAAATCTGACATTCTCCCTTGCCGTGCTCTGCCGATGGGTCTGCCTGTGATCTCTCACCCAGGCTCACCGCAGCTCCTTCTGCCCTCGCTGCCCCTGTGCCCACCAAGCCACCTCGCGATGACAGGCACCCACACCTGCCTCCTGTCACCTCCGGGCCGTGCGCTCTTCCAAAAGGAGCAGCAAATCAGTTAAAATTCAGGGGTAGTGAAGTTAGAAGCGCTCCCTCGTTCCTCCTGCCTTTCCCCTTCGGGTCAGTATCCCGGCCAGCACGAGCTTTCTGGACTCTTCTTAGAAGCGTTTGAATGCTAAGAAAGAAACTGCTCGATTGATTCTGCATAAATTGGACTCTTTTTATTACAAACAGGGAACAGAAAGATCACTATTTTCTTGGACAGATTATTTTATTGTCTAAAGCTTTGTGTTTATGTATTTTTAATTTAGCTTGTTTTAATTCTGATGCATTTGGTGCCTTTCCTGTCGATTCAGATAATAATTAGAAAAGCTATTTTAAAGACCAGTGACGTACCAAAGCTGACAAAAAACATCTGTGAGGATAAGAAAAGAGAGGCAGGGATTCATGGATCTCTGTAAAAAAAGTTTGCATCTCTCACTTTAGCAGTCAAATCTCTTTGCTAGCAAATAGTGTTACCTATACAAGCTTAAAAGTGCATCTGTTTAAAAAACATCAAGCTAGCAAGTATAATATATGTAAGTTAAATGTTTATTATTCATATAAACAACCCAAATTATCCAACAAATAAGCATTTTATTGGGTGACTGCAACACACTCGGATCATGGAATCTTTCCTGCCTTCTTTATTTATTCCTAATCTATATATATCTGTAGGAATTTTGCAGACTTCCGAAAAATCGTGCTATTGTACTAATATAAGAACTGAAATTATTTTAAAAGTCTGGGAAAATCTGTCCTTTAATTATGTGTTTTAAACACAAACTGGTTCCCTGTTCTATTTTTACACTTCCACTGATGAATTTCTGAGAGCCTTCTTGTGGTCAGTTTAATAGGAGGTGTTGTGCAATAGACACTCCCTGTTGCTTGATTCAAGTATCTGCCCTGTAATTCTGCCTCAGGGAACATGATGATGCAGCTGTAGATACATGCATATCCATGGCTGAAAACCAAATGTATATATTTAGTGTTAGTTCAGTTGTTCTAATTATTTGCTGTATCTGGTTTGGCAATGAACATACAGACTTAAATTATATAGATGTGATTTGGGCATAGTGTTGGAGAGGAAGCATTATGTGGTGGTGTTTTTTTCTTTGTAATTACATTGTTCTCTGCAAAAGTAGAGGCTGAAACACTGACAGACCAGAGGCAGTTTACTAAAAGAGTAAGTAATTCAAGTGAGAAATTCCAAATTCATTTGGGGATCTCTAAATCATTTCTGGTGTTTCTGTCCTTGAGGGGGAGTAGTGAAGAGGATAATAATAATGGTATTTTCAAGCAACACAGTGAGGTCGGAGATCTTACTACGAACAAAACATTATAAAGATTTAACTATTTTACAATGTGTGGGCACAGTATCAATTAACGATTCTAGTGTAGAAAGTGCTAACATGATTATAACTGAAACGAGCTGTTTGGCATAGGGTGGTAATCTATGGGAAGCAGCCTTGTCCTGCATGGACTAGCTCATGGAAACTTAGGAAGCAGGCAGTGATGACTTTCTATGTGTGATGTTTCACACTAGTGGGTCAGTGGACATATATACATATATATATATATATATATATAAAAAGTACATACATATATATAAAAGCAGGATAAGTTGCATTTGACTGTTTCAGCAATGGCAAACTGCCAGAGGAAAGCTTTTGAGATGGCATATGGTCTCCCACCAAGCTGTAGCTCAGTTATACATTGAGGAGTCACTACAGCTGGATTATAATGAATCCTAGGTTAGGCTCATCTTAGATAAATAATGGG
>NC_089874.1:101450000-101597500 GCF_040182565.1 Anser cygnoides | reverse complement strand
TGCTTCTGAGACTGGTCTGTACAGAAAACAGGGTTTGAGAACCTGCATGTCTTTGTTTCCTTACTGCATTGGCAGGAGGCTCAACTGTGAGCTGTTTCGGGTCAGGATATAGGAAAAAAATTAATGGGTCTGTTCACGTCCCTGCTCCAATATTCTTCTGCACCTCAGACCTACATGCTGAAGGAGAAGGACCCCCTTCCACGGTGATATAAAGAGAGTCAGAAATCTGTGTTGGTTCATCATATCTCCACCACCTCAACTTCTGGGGAAGTTCTGATATTAGGTGTTAGGTAAAATTAGGTTTCTTTGAAAATTTGTTCCTGAAAAATGTAGCATTTCTGCTCTAACTTGGTCTTGTTAATGGGAGGCTAGCATATATTTCAAACTCAATTGTTCTTCCAGTTCCATATCTTTTTTTTTTACCCTCCTCTAAATCAGGCTTCACAATGAAAAGAAATGGGTAGCACGTTTGATATTTTCTTCTTTTTAAAAGCAATCACAGTCACTCAATAATATTATTTAAAAATATAGATACAAAAACAAATTACAGTTATCTGTTACCCTTATATATTGCCATAATGCACATCCAAGCGGTATTTATTTGCTACAGTGACTGCAGTTATTTTGTCCGCATGAAAATAAACGTTTATTTTTAAATGTACGGATCAAGTGAACATACTGGATGCAGTAATATTTTTTTCCTAAATATTTTTATCAACAAAGCTTATGAAATAAAAAATAGCACAAAACATCTATGAGTTTGTTTTCCAAGCTCACTAGGAGAAAAAATAGGGTTGAGGTTGTTTTTCAAGGGTTAAATATCTTTTAGCATTAGCATTAAATGTCTGAAATTTATTTTCTCACAGAAGTTGGTTAAATGTTCTATGTGTGTGCCTGGTTCTGAAATGCAAGCTTTCTAAAAATTCCCTGAAAACAAAACATATCAATTACATATTTTTTTTTAAGATCATTTTTAATGTAGGTTTTGTTATCACTGTCATAGCGTCTAGGGCTTCTTAGGAAGAAGTCACATAATTAACCATTTTATAAAGGGATTGCATCACTGAGACTTTTTTGATGGATTTGTACATACTACAGAAAAAAATTGCAGCAATAAAACAGATCTTACCCAAATGACAAGTTAAAACACCTAATTTTATATATTTATTTAAATGAATTTAGTACTCATGAAAAATGCCTGATTGACAGCCATGGAGACTGAATACCTCTATTCCACGCACCAAGTACAAAGTGAAGCGGTACAAGATTATTGTGTGGCCCTGCTAAGGCCTTAACCTTGATCTGTAGCTGCTCCCTTTAGCCATGACTGTTCAGTTTACATCCCCATTCACTCCTTGGACTAAAACTGTGGCAAATGTGATAGTTCAGTGGAAAATAGTCAGAACTGCCAAGTGATACTGCATGGACAACTCACAAGCTTGAGTAGCCGCTGACCTGGGCAAGATTCAAAACAGTGTGATGTATATGTGAAGATTTCCATATTTCTTTGCCCAAGTCCTGAGGTGGCTTGTCATCTGGCCAAATGATTCCTCTTTGCCCCCTGACTAAATCTAGCCAGTTTTAAGAGTTTTCACACTTTATCCCAATATGGATGCTTGTCAGATGCAACTTGGGCAACTGTTTCAAGGATCAGTCCATTGAATATTTTCTTTTATTCAAAGGAATCAAAATAATTGCACCTCAAGACCAGATTTGAAGACTCATCCTGAGAAGGCTTTCACCTGAGCTTTGCCTCTTCTCTTCCCATGACTCTTACTCCGCAAGTGAGTCTGATCTGGAGTAGGTTCTACTGCACTTGGCAGAAGAAATTGAACAAATTGTGTAGGCTCGGTGCTCCAAACTCTGGTTGGCAGTAGCACATCTATCTGCTTTCTCTTGAAGCTTACCTTGTCCTTGTGCCATAGCAGCAATGGAAATTAGTCAAAGGCAGCCATTTATGCTTTTACACTGAAGTTGGACATGGCTTGCATTTAAAGTAGTCAACCTTAATTGTTTATTTGCAAAGTTCAAGTAAAATTACTGTCCTGTTCCCCAAATTCCCTCACACTGAGTAGGGACTACTAAGAATAACGAGGGTACCATTATTTTGTAGCTAAACAGAATTAAGGCCATTTTCAGGACAGTAATGCAACGATGTGCCGCTTTGTCACTCATGGGTCTGTTCCAAGTCAGGATGTTGATCTTAGGTGAGAAACAATATAATGAAAACTTTTTATATTTTCCAGTTCTTATTCTGGGTGTATTTTTTAAAGCTGCACCATTGGATGTAGTTCAATTACACTCTCCCCTAAAAAAGAAGGATGTTATTTGAGCTACCTCTGGTTGTTTAAAATATAAACTTTAAACTGAAAATAGGAAAATGGTTCTTCGGGGGGGGGGGATTATTTCATGCTTGCAGACTGGCAAAAGAGCCTAAGTACTGTATTAGTCATAGATTTGATTGGAACCATGAAAGTTCCTACTGGCTGAGAAAATTTCCATTTCAGTTCACAGTAGTGCCTGATGCTTTTGTTGTTGTTGAGTTAGTGGCTGCTGATGCATCTTGAGCTGTAGAACTGGTGTAACACTGGTCTGCAGGAAAATAAGTGTTTCTGTTTTAAAAAGTAAGCCGTTAAAAAGTAAGCATACTGGTGGTATATTCTGTTGTGCCATGCAGGTAGGACACAGCTCTCAGATCTTATGTTTGATACTTGCCTCATAGCATCAATTGCTAGGTCAGATTTCAGCTCAGTATTGAGGAGTGATACATCTTACTTAGCACAAGTGTTAATTAACAACAAGTGGCTTTTTACTGGAGTTAAACTTTTCATTGTGCAGCTATTTTTGTGGGAAAGTTACCTGCTTTTTATGACTTCTACTCTGCTGGGGCTTTCCTTAAGAGGGTAATAATATATATCTTTAAGTGAGTGAAATCAGATGTATTTGCAATAAACTCAAATCAGAGCTTTCCAACAGTAGCAGCCCAGGTTCAGAAGCTCTGTAATCTTAAAAATATTAACTTCTAAAAGCACTATTGTGAACACTTTGTTAAAAAAAAAAAAAAGTTAATTCTTCAAAGTAGGTAAAAAATTTAATAATTTTTGTAAATGATCATGTGGTAATTATTAAACTAATATGTAATTAGCATTTTCTAATGACAATCATAATCTTGACAAATGCTTTCATTCATTTTGTTCTGATCATTAAAGACTTTAAAAGCACTGATTTTTGTTAACTGAGTCCCTTGGCTATTCATCAGTGATGCAATTCAACCTAATACTCCAGTGGCCAGTAATTAGAGAGTTGCCTATTAAATGAAGGAACTTTTGTCATTGTCTTTATGAACATCACCTTTACTTCTTCTCTAACACAGCAGGTAGATAGAACCGTAAGAGCATCCAACTGATACATATTCATTCCTTTCCTATAATGAAGAATTATTATAGATTTTGGATGTTTTAAATTATCAAATTCACCAAATACTTTGGATGTTCTCTGAGGTTGTTGAGGTGCGGTATTTTTTGAAAAGCTGAACCAGAAGTAGATTTCACTCATCGCAGTAATTGTTTTTATTATTGACTTCTTAAAAAATTTGGATTTCTTTGGAGGATGTTGTTGTGGGTTTTTCTCTAGTTCAAGATGTACTGTCTTTTCTTCAGAAGTAACATACCTGTACTTGTGAAAATCAGCAGCTCTGCAGCTGCTCAGGTCTCTGTCCTCTCTTTTCTGACCTGTAGCCAAACATCATGGCCCGTCTGCATCCTAACTCCTTTTTTGAGCACGTTTGTCCTGCAGAGTCTCAACTTCAGGTCTTTCCCTGCAGTTGGAATAGGATTTTTTTATATATGTTTACAGAATATGAAAGATAAAATGAGCATGCAAAAAGGATAGCACTGTAATACATAGTCACCAAAATATTTCTATGTGTTTGTTTACTTTAGGCTCTCTGAGTTTATGCAGAGCCAAACTGACTTCAAAAATAAAGGACAGATGATCAGAAATGTGGATAAGGACAGCATGTTCCTCTGCTTTATTTAGCATTGAGCATATTAATGGATGCTCAATAAATGGTAATGATTTTGGAGACGTGATGATTGATGTTTCCTGGATCAGAATGTAGAGGTTTTGTTTAAGAACAGCCCAGCTGGCAGAGTGAGCCTCTTTTGAAACTATTTGTGATCAAAATATGTCAGAGCCATATCATTAAAATACCGTAAGAAAGACTTTTTGTCAGAGGATTGCTTAATTTATTTGAACAGTAAACTATCAACTGTATCTTTGATTATTCATCCTTCCTGTCACACCATATCCGTATCAGTGAGTTAGAGTGCTGCTCTTTTTTCTGCTTTCCAAATTTTGTTTCTTCTGCTGTAAACATGCTGCTCTCAAAAAAGGACTCTATATTTTTGGCTTGGGAAGACATAAAAGGTACTGAAAAGGGAGAAATGCGTATTTCTTTGTGTACAAAATTGTGCCACATATATGCCTTGGACAGCTAATATTTAGGGAGATAAATCTATCATCTGTTCTCTAAATAAGTCATCTATGTATCTCAGTAATCCCAGTCTCCATAGCCGGAGCAGACCTCAGCAGGACTGGGATAACCCCAAACTACAGGATCAGAAAATGAACACCTCTTTTTGTGATCTCTGGTGATTGTTCCCCTCTCTAAGAAGCAATGCTTTCAGCTTCTGAGTTGCAGAGATTGCTTCCAAATTAATGGCTGCTAAGGTATGTAGTACAGATGCTTAGCAAAGCCAGTTAAAGCCAGCCTTGACATTTGTAATATTTTCGTAGTTAAAGAAAAAAGTGGGAATTAAAAAAGAAAGTAGGCAAATAAAACTTTCTTTTCTCTCCCCTTTTTCTTGAGCCCACCTCTTTCTCCTCCCCTTCTCTCTCCCCCCAGCATTTTTTCACTCGTAAGGAAAGTAAATCAATTACAGTCTCCTTTCTGACCTTTCATTTTGTCATGTATGTTTTTCTTTGGTGCTTAATGCTTTTTGGATACCCTCAAGAGGAAAGTAAAATTTCATACGGAAAAACTCACATAGTTGATTGCACTTTAAAAAAAAAGGAATTCATTTCAAATGTGGTGAACATATTTAGGACATGAAAATAAAAACATTTCATATATTTTTTCATAGTTTGGAAACTTTCTACTGCTAAATTTATATCAAAATAATTTTCTAAGGTAAAACATGAAAATACGCAATGTTAGTCATCTCATAAAAATGTGAGTCAATCACAGATACTGTAAATACCCAGAGTGGACATGTCTTGTTGTGCTGATGTGTAACTACATCAACCCTTGAACCAGGGTTATTGACAAAATAGATTGCAACAGCTCCAGACGAGCTGTGTCTGAATGCATTTAGGCAGCTTTAATTCCTGAATTAATTATACAATATACTATAATGCTACAAAGAAGAACCCATTAAAGTCATCTGTGTCAAAGGGAATTTGTGCATCAGGGAGTAGGTTGTGGCATGTTAGTCACAGCAGTGAGTCCGGGATGGCTGCAGTGGGTTGTAAAGGGAGACTGACTTCCCAAAGAAGAGTTTCTCCAACCCTCTGGTTACGGTGAAGACCAGAGAATGTCAGTATTGCCAACCCCACGTATTGCTGTATTCCCCCCCCCCCTCGCCTCTGGATGGTATTTTCAGAGCCCTGTTACTGAATTTTCCCTTTTTCCTCCCAAAATGGAAAAAAGTAGCCATTCCTAGTTAACCGATTGACTTGAGCAGCTTGGGACATTAAACCCGCAAATATCTCAGCTAACAAGGCTTTTGGAAAGGTTGCAACGAGTGGTAGCACCATAGTGTTAGAAAGCCCTTCAGGAAGAAAGACTCCCTGACTGTGGGGTCACTGCCCCTTTCTCTGTCCGTTCCGAGTAGCAGTGCATGTGAAGACAGACGGGACTGTGCTTGCTCCCTACTTACTCCCATCTGCTTTTTTAGCAACTCAGTTTAAGATCTAATCTTCTAATGTCAACTCATCTTAAATAACTACTCAAAACCTGTTTACCCTTTCAAAATGCCTGTGCACGCCATAAAGAAATTTGGTTCCTAATGGCAACTATAGTACTGAATTTTCATCATGTGTTGCTCTTCATGAGAGACGCAGACATTTCAAAAACATCAGATAATTTCCCACAGAGATGTTATGCTCTTTGAGGGACAGAGCTCATGCCAACAACATACACAACAAGTGGCTGGACCTAGGGCTTGAAGATGTTTACTGAGAAGAAGTCGGGAAAGAATCCTCTTTCCCAAGAAGCCCAGTGATCACAGAGCAGCTTTTCTGCTCTGTTTCTGAAGCTGTGCTGTTCATTGTTGTTTTCTTTTGTTCTGCTTCTCTCTTTTTGCTTTAGCCTCCCTTTTTGGTGCTTTGCAGAGTGTCCCTGTAAAAGGGGATTTCACAGCACATATGTTTACATGCCCCGTAAAAATTCCTCACAAATATTGCTCCATCGTTACTTAGCTGAACTGGAGCACTTCTGCTGCTATGGTGCTCTTGAGCAAAAGCATAAGTGGCATAGGCCCCTCGATAGTTCCTTTGTGCTGGAGTAAATTTTACCTAAATTTTTTATTTGAAATAAGAATAATCATGTTTGCATGTGGCACAGTCACTTTGGCAGCCTCAGCATCTAAGCCATTTTATGCTCTTTTTTTTTTATATATTATTATTATAGCAGTTGTCCAAACATACAATCACATTGTACAATCTGTCTGGAAATTCTAATTTTGATGAGAGCAGAGGTGGGAAGAAGGAGGTGGCAAATTGAAGGTTTCAGTGTTTTAAATTCAGCTTTTGCTTCAGTCTTCTACGTGTTCCAAAGTCCTCCACTGTGATCACGATACTGTAAAGTGTAAGTGGTCTCAGAGATACATAACTTGAAACCAGTATTAAATCAATTTGATATTTGTATGCCATGGGCTTCCTTTTAAATCACTCCAAAGCTGAGAATGCCATTTTAACCCACAATGTGTTTGCATTAGCTCGGAGACCTTTAGCTGCAACGGCGCTAACAGGTGCCACTTATATATTGTAAAATATTATTCTCTGACTAGTGCTCCTTTAAGCTAGGGTGTTTGATACATGCACTGACTATTATACGAAATTCAGCATTTCAGGAATTTCAAGCTTGTGGCCAGGAACACAGAATGGAAAGCATTGACTTAAATAACATACAAATTAACTATCCACAACTCCAACTCAAGGAACAGATTAATAAATCTGTCAGAAATGCCTATCCTCCTAAAAATATATTGTAATCTTAACATGGTACTGTAGTCCAGTAAAGACTTGGTGATATCAGCATAAATGATTTTATCTAGTATTTTTCTTTTCAAGACAAATCCAAAGGTGTTAAGATCACATTGGTTTTATGGTCATATTTGATATATGATAATATCATCTATGTCTGCAGAATTTATGATATTAATATGAGGAGAATGGTGGGATTATTATTATGGGTCACACAGTATTACAGATCCCAATAATAGTACACCTAAAAAAAGAAAAACTGTCAGCTGTAGTGTAGTGTCAGTGCCCATCTTTTCAAGCTGTTGTAGTTCACATTAGAAAGAAGGCCATTTTAGCTAGGAGCATAACAATCTCATTGTATTAATCATTTTCTGTGTTTAAGCAATATGAGAATGTCTGCTTTCAATGACAGAAATAAAATCCTTGAAGGGAACAGTCTGTGAAATAAACTCTGAAGGGACAGTGAGACTGCCTCTCCTTACTCCCTGTGGCCTAATTAAACGGTGGGAAAGCCACCATAAAAGAAATTAAATTTAAAAAGACAGATTAGCAACAGGAAGGGTGTGGCAGCAGCCAGTGTGTACCCTGTGCTTCATTTGCAAGTAACATGATGAGCGTTGGTGCTAAGAAGCGAAGTAGGGAGTTGCTGGTCCTTGTTCCTTGAAAAAGATTTTCTCTTTCGGCAATTCCCTAGTCTTGTCAAGTATTTTCCTTTTCCAGTCTTCTACAGCAATGTAACACCAAGGGAAAGACCATCTTATGTCTCCAGACGTGCTATCCTACTGGTAGCATTTCATTAATAGAAAGTATATGAATAAACATTTTATAATTGAGCTTTTAAAGATGCTCGTACAGGCCTGTGTACTTTTCCTTGTATAGAAGTATTATCATTGGACACAGACCTTTGCTGGATGATCTCTCTCTCTATTTTTTTAAATGCTGTTTGCTTTTTTTTTTTTTTTTTTTTTGTACTGAGATGTCTGTCGCTGAAAAACAATTCATCCCTTGATTGGCCTTTTGAAAATGGGAGGTTCAACTTCTGTGAACCATTGAACTCATAAATGGCAAGTGCTTGACTTTACTTGGTATTAACGTGATTATTCCTGGGTATAACTGATACAGTACAATATGACTGGAAGACTGCAAACCGTCCGAGAATTTCAATTATTTTGAAGGTAGAGGATGACTGCAGGAAAATTGCCGTGACTGTTCTGTCCGGTGCAGTGCAATGTTCTCCTTCTTTACACCATCATGGTTTACAACATCAGCCTGGTGTTACCATCACTATTGCTAGTGAAGGAGCTCCAGTGGGAGTTGGTGCCCTGGGCGCACCTCTCTCAGCTAGAAATTCCTCATTGCCATTAGGAGCCCTTCCCTCGCAGAGCAAACCAGATCACTCAGTGGAGTTTTGCCTCTGCTGTTTTTCAATGGTCAGAAGTTGTTCACACTGAAAGAGTACCTTTTGTCAGAGCATACACAGATCTGTGTGCAGGCACTGTGCCTTAGTTTACTCTCCAGGCCAAGCAGAATACTACAGAGCTTTTTTTCTCCCCAAAGCAGTTCTGTGTTCGAATCTTTTAACCAAAGAAATTCCACGCTCTCTTGGCACTTAGAAGCGCCCGTTTGGGAGTGAAGCAGGAGGATAAGCCATAGCTATCTGGGGCACCACGTAACTTTTAACTGTTAATCATTAAGGAAATTTCTGAACAAACTTATCAAGCAGCATACCAAAAATTCTAACACTCCAGAAAATGCCACTGGCTTGGTCACTTAGACCAGTCCAGGCACTGAGTCCTCTTGAGCTCGGAGTCGGCTGTCAGCTCACCAGCACCTCACAGCAGCAGCTTACTCAAGGAGCTCTTGCCACCGGCCCCAGTTTGGCCAGTGGAAGCGTCCACAGAAGTGGCTGGTGAACAGCTTTTCTCCTTGGTTTATGCACTGTTGCTTTTCAAAAAGTGCTGGAATTATTTCCAAGTGGGTAATATGGCTGCTGGTATTTTCTTTCTCAGGGTACGGATCCCAGAGCTGGTAGTCACAGAGTCAGCTCTCATGAAGGTAACGGGCAAGAGTCTTCGTTTTCCCCTCATCCTCCCCATGCATCCTTGCAAAGGAGCTATATTGCTTTATAATCCCAAGTCTACACTAAGCATGGAGAGTGCTTCCTCCTACGCTATGCAAACACCAGATCACAAGCAACAGAGAAAACTGACGAAAGCTTGGCCCTGACTTCTCTGTAGGCCAGACAAATCACCCGAGCTCACAGAGAAAACAGGACACATTGTTTGAGGTATGGTCTAGTGAAAAAATTCCCTTTATGTGCTTTTTGTCATTAGAATTTATGTCTCAAAGACAGGTGTTCCCGGAGACTTGCCTACAACATTTAGCCTTGCACTACCTTGAGTAGCATTTGTCTTTCAGACAAACTCCAGCCACTCAGGATTGAACGCCGTCACACAGAATGGTGCAGTTTTAATTCTTAAGGCAGTAAGTGTTAAGGAAAAATACTGGGGAATAGGGCTTATTTTCCAGGTTTTTTAAGAGGAAAAAAATATTACATATTTCATCGACTTGTTCTAGACATTCACTATGGTTCTGCAAGCTACCATCAACTTTCACTGCTATTCTATGCTGATTTTCATGTTGCTGAATAAATTCTATTTGACAAAATTTTGATTATGATGTGCAGTTAAAAAATAATATTTGGGGAATGAGTAGAGGCTGCTTGGTGAGGATAAATGTAATAAGAAACGGTGTGAGTGAAAAAGCAGTTGCTTCTATCTGGGTAGTGGTATATATGGCTGTCGCGTTAGCATCTATCAAGAGTTTTTGTGTTAGAAAACATTATACTTGCATTTTTATGCATACGCATTGCTTAGTGTTATAGTTGTGAGTTTCATACATCCCGAAGGATAGGAGTATTTTGTATGTATTATGCTTTTCTGAGCTTTGTTATTGCCAGAAGCTTGAAATCAATACCGCTTTTTCTTTCTGATAATTAAAAGGATGGTTTATCTTTATATGGATCTTTAATTTTAATAAGCTAATAATTCTGATTTTAGCTACTATTATCTTAATAGCTAAGCCTTCTTAAACGTTTTTATCATAATCTTGGATAACTTTGGATAGTGTTGCCATTTTTTCAGCCTGCATGAATCCTTGCTCTATAGTGACGTCTACTGGAAATGGTAAACTGAAATGTTCAAGGGCATATTTAAGCTTTTAAATTCTGGGTTGCTTGCTCCTTGTATGTGAAGTAAGGACCATACAGAAAAACAACATTACATTTTCCCATTTCCTAAACAGGTGGTGTTTCTGCACTGGACTTGGTAGAATTTGGGCTTTATCTAGTGACAAATTCATACGTTTTTGCCTTGCAGCATATTTCAACAATGTAATTCATGGCACTTGCTCAATATTTGTCATAAAAGTTGATAGAAGAAGTCATCAAATTCTGAAAAATAAGTGTTTACGCTTTGTATCAGATCCATAGTGAGGTATGGTCTGATTCAGTTATTCAGCGCTGCTTACTGACAATTCTGTCACCAATATTTAAATAATTACAGAGGAGTCAATGAAAGAAATTTATACTTTTAATCTGACATTTAGAATTAGGTTATATTTGCTTTAGATTTAAAAGAAAAAAAATAGTATAACATTCAAAATAGACACCAGACATTTTGCATTAGAAGTAGAAAAGGAAAATAATGAGCCCATTTTTAAATGAATTCAAAAAGCAATCTGATTTTAGTTCTTGCAATGCAGAGCAAATAAAATAAAAACTATCGTACTTTATTTACTAACCGATGAATTGAATTGTCCGCCTTTTATTACAGATATAAAGCAAAGACTATGAAGAGGCAATCATTTTTGCGGCTATCAGACTTTCAGTAACATATCTCTTGTGGTTTAAATAACAGATAGTTTAAGTGTTTTTCCATTACCTTCGTGTAAATGAAAAATGCATAAAATATTTTAACAAGGCAAAGTAATCCAAGGAGATTGTTATTTTGTGTTACAAATTAGGTTATTTCTGTCATAAAATTAAAGGAAAAAAATCAACGCAAGGACATTTCAGCTTAATATCATTTACCAGAAGGAACATGTAACAGATTTAATGAGCTAGCAGGTCACCTGAATCCAGCTGTTTCCGACCAGCTTTATGAAACGGAGAATGCAGCAAACGGTAGGAGGTAAGCATTATTACAAGCTCTCAAGGAGTTACAAAATCGATTTCTGCTTGAATGAATTAATTTAGATTATCAATTTATAACCAGCTACACGAATCCCATCAACTCTACAATTCAGTGAATGATCAGGCTCAGCCCTTGCAAGAGCTTAACAATTAGAGAGCTCTATAGTTATCTCCTGTCCTATGGTGTTGCTAACAAAGTTCCTTAGTTTGACAGGAAGAGAAGGAAAATGTTTGCTTAAGGACATTGCAGAAGCGAAACACATCTTGGGTGAGGGAAGAGTAGCTACAGCAAAGCAACCACTGTCTTGTGTCTTAACTTCCTGGGGATTTCTCCAAAGGTAGCTGAAATACACAGATCCTTTTTAGAAGCTAAAGAGTGCGACTAATGCATGAAAGAGACCAAACCATTGCATTTCAATTATATACTTCTAAAGAATATAATTAAGAATAGGATGCAAAAACCAATGTAACTATCGCATACCCCAAAAGTTTATACAGGTAATGCTACTAAAAATGTCTTGACTTTTAGCTGAAATGCAGCGAGCTGGTTCTTTTTCCTCCCTATTCTAGTGTAGTCATTTAAACCTGTGCAAAGTGAATGTAAATTGCTGCTAAGTCAGAATGTTACTGTTTTACCTTTACATTGCAAAAGTGTTAAATGGCTACTCAGGATGCAAGTCAGTGGTGATTCAGGGTCTACATGTTTTAATCTTTGACTTCTCTCTTTCTTCTAATACTGCAGAATGGTTATGAGTAAAAGGACATTTGCTTTGCATCAGTTACTGCTGTCTCTCTAAGTATAAAATATAGTGGTTAGGCTTCCTTGCCTGTTCAGTCATTTTTGGCACAGTCTTCACTGTCTTACAAGACAAGAGTGGTACAGTAAGTACAGCACTTTAATAGCAGCATATGATTTACCACAGGGACATTAAACTTAAATAAGTAATTGTGTTTATAAATATCTTTTAACAGGAGCTAGGATTCTGGGTTTAGTAATCAGCCTCAGTGTGATCGGCCTTATTGTTACCCAAAAATAATCTCAAATTATTACATTTTAGGGCTGAGAAAAATCAATAGGATTATATTTTTCTTCTTCTAAAAGGTGCATTTGCAGTGCACTGTTCAAAGAGTAATAGGCATGATGGCTTCTGTTGGAGACAAAATGAGTTGTACCTATGTCATGTGGAAAATATACCACTAAAAGACCTCTGATTCCTGACAGTTTTAAACCACTAGCAAAAATTGTTAAATAGCTCTGTTGCCCTTATGCCTTAAGAAAGTGGGATTTTTTAAAGTAGTGAAAATGCATTTTCTGGACAAACTTGGATGTGTTCACATGGGCTACCAGTACTTTTATTTCTTGTTTGGCTTGGCTGTAAACAGTTGCCTTCTCTAAATTCTCTCCAGGCAGGCAAAAATTGCAGAAGACAATGTAAGCTTATTCTAGTGCAATAACTAAAAATGATGAGAAAAACCTTTTTTCTGTTTTTTTTCTGTAATGTTAGTTCTAATTTGACAATGTAGTTATTGCTGTGTTCCTCATTATTTATTATTATTTCAGCAAAGTTCTGTACTAGTACATACAAAAGTTGGTGTTTGTGAGATGGTAGAAATTTTTTAATCTCTGGTTTCCCGGGACAGGCACTGTACAGATCTGTAAGAAAAGTTTACCCTACAGACCTGTAAGAAAAGTTTACCCTATAGATCTCATCATCCGTCTATTTCTTTTGAGTGACTCTCAAATTTTAATTTCTTGAAAAGTTTCCCAGGCTACACATAGCTCCTCAAAATGTATTAAGTGACCCTTCAATAAGTTAACTCAGTGCCTGAGAGCTGTCAGCCTTGTCAAACACTTGAAGGACTCACTTCTTTTTTTTTTTTTTTCCAGCTGTACCAACCACAGCAACTATCGCTTTAGGAAGTGAAAATTTAAAACATGCGTGGCAGTGATGGCAGTAGATCTGTCAGGCATGTTCATGAGTGCCATGTGCCTTATGCAGTTTCCCAGCTACCTGCCTAAAAACCAAATGCAGTGAGTGGGACAACGCTGCCTTTGGGGCTGAACAGACACGTAAGAGCTGCTGCTGAAGACAGTGAGAGTTCACCAAAGTAACCCCTGGTGTCTGCATGACTTTTTTGCTCTCTTACATATATTCCAGTAAGTTTCCGATGCTACATTTGCAAAAACTTATTATCTGGACATGGAGCTTTTTCACAGTTTAACTCGTCTAAGAGAAGGAGGCAGGAAGGGCATGCCATGGGGCAGTGAATGCGTTACCTGCAGTATAGGAACCAATGTAACCCCAGCAGCACCATACGTCTGTGTCTTCTGCACTGTGTGAATTTGCCTCAAATTCCTACGCTTCCACCACCACACTCTTTCCAATATCCAGGCCAGCCCCTTCAAAGTTAATTGCAGTATCAGTGTAATCTCCTCTGCTGTAATGGCTGGGTGTGAGGAGATAGCTAAATAAATCTCCTGCTGCGAGCTTTTACTGAAGAAATTCCTCCTCTCAGATTTTGATAGACAGTTCATTCCCAGCACATGTTGTCATTTGTGGAAGGGCAGCTAAAAATTAACAAGAATCAGAGGCTCGGTGACTTCCCAAATGGCAGTGTGTTGCTCCCAACAGCTATTGGGCTGACATGAATTTATAACTTTGCCTTTGAGAAGAGAACGTCCTGCCATGTGCCATGTGAAATCCCCCTTCCTCCTGCATGCCCACTTGCAGACGAATTGCAGAGCAAATCTGTCACAAGTTGAGGTCTGTTTGTATATGCAGCCCAAGAACAGGGGCCCTTTCTAGTCTATGTGTTTTAGGTCTCCTTTAACTGCTCTGAGAAAGGCCCTCCTACTGTTTCCGCAGAGGTCGTGTGCTGTCGCTGATAGCAGCTCCTGGCTGGTGAGGCATGCCGTGGTGATGAGGCACAGCGTGCTACAGGGGAGGCACACAAGCTCCGTGAGACACACAACAGATCTGCAGGGCCACCACAGGCGCTTCTACGTCGTGGTCCTGGGAAGGGGAGAGCTGCCCAGGGGTGGCTGGGGCCACGCACCTCAGCTCCAGGGCTGAGGGCTGGGCTTGGCCCGATGAGGCCAGCGGCAGGGCTGGGGGCAGCAGCAGAAGGGGCAGTCCAGCATGGCGCAAAATATTAATAGGTCAAGTCAGTCACAGAAGTGGGGGGGATTACTGTCCCAGATGGGGTATATACTGGGGCTGTGTAATGTTTGTGAAACGCACAGCAGCAAGACCAGTAAGGCCAGGAGAGAAGACGTGGCTGAACAAGGTCTGAGGACACGGCCTTTAGGGAAGCTAAGTGCTTTCTGCGCAGGGGCCTGGACCCGCTAGCAGAAACACTGGTGTTTGCTTTAAGACTTCCTGTGTTTTTTTGCAAATAAACAGGGCTGTATTAAATAAATACTTGATTTCATGAGCTTCTCTTCCTTATTAACAAGGTTCATGAGATTTCAAACTATCTTTCCGGTCCGAAAGGGTAATAATAGACTTCTTATGTATGGGATTTTTCTTAGCATAGTTTCAGAAAGGTGCAAATGTATTCATCGGAAGTGATTATTTGTTTAATTATGCCAGAGAATGCTGGTAAGCTTTTGGATTTTTTAATTTAGAAGGAGGCCAGTGAAATTTTTTTCATTATTTTCATAACTCTAGCTATAATCAACTGTAATTTTTCAAACATATGTTTCCATTTTATTTTATGTTGGCAAAGCCTTTGAATGCAGTCCCTGGTGCTTACCTTAACTACACCTCGTGGAGGTTGTAAATACACCTCTCCTCAGCTGCATTGCAGCTAGAGACGGCGTCTGGCAGCAGGCTAGGATGGGCAAATGACCTCAAAATCCTGAGGGCCTATAGCAGCGGTGTTCCACATTATTGATAGTAGCAGAGATATTGACAGTCTGTGCTTGGAAGGAAAATAGGAGTTTGATATGACATATTGTGTGTCTCAGCAAGACTCATAAATAATTTTGACAAGTTTTTGTATGCATGGGAAAGTCCTTGATTCAGCCTCCCATAAAAATAAACTTCTATTATGGAATGTATTTGTCAAGTGGCTGTGTGATGGATGGAGCTGCGTTTACCCCTTGGCAGTTCGATGAGTTTTAGATGCACAGCTTACCAGAGAGGATTTACGGGCAGTACAGAAATAATTATTCAGTATGAAATACATAATTCCTGTACCTGAATTTTCATTTTTTATTACATTTTGTTTCTGTTGCATTTCTGGTCTTTAAGACAAAAGGCCTTGCCATTTTACTTGGAACTGTTGTATGTCTGTAGCTTGTGTTCAGAGAAACTAATTCAAGTCCAGATCCTTTCCCGAACTTGGCTTGTATTTTGTTAATTGAGTGGGAGCTTTTAATAAATTAGCCAAAAATAGGAGAGTTTGCATTTAAAAATGAATATTTTTTTAACAATTGGTATTCCCTTGGAAGAATTTATTAGACTTCTAGAGGAAAAAATAATTAGTACATCAGACTAAATTTAGTTTGTTTCTTATGTTAGTAAACTATCTCTAGTATTGCCCTTTTTCTCATTTAAAAGAATAAAACAAAACAAAAACATGTAGTAAACTCCCATGAACAGGTCCATGATCTGGAACCCGGATCACTGGGCATATTTGTTGTGTTCTTCTTCAGGGCTCCTCCTGTAAGGAAACTCTTTGACTGCTTTTCTGCTCTGCTTTTTTTATACTAGTCATTTTTTTCTATCAGGTCTGCTATCATATCTCTTCTTACCTCTGTCGTTTGTCCCTGTGCATCTCTTATTCCTTTCACCTATTCTGTCTTTACTTATTTAACTTCTGTTTAAACATTTTCTTCTGTCTATTCCTTTCCTCCTGATTGAGTGTTCTCCCTGCTGGTCTCCCTTCAGCCTTTTTTCCTTTACCTTCTTCCTTCATGTCCAGTCCATTTCTTCTTACTTTGTTTCCCCTTTGCTCTCTCTGTCTTCTCATATTCCAGTTTATTTTTATCCTGTTACTTTACTTCTTTACTTCTTAGCCTCTGCCCTCTGTGTTATTTACCATTCCTAACAGTCATATTTCCTTCCCCTGTTTGTGATTTCTGACCATGACCTTCTGACGGATACCAGTTGTTCAGTGTTTCTAATTGGTAGTCTGCTTGGCTGCCCACACATAATATAAAACTTCCCAAAGTTGTGAACATGGCACTTTTTTAGTCATTACAAGAGGACATTAATTACAATTTGGGATAGTTCCCATATCCGTGGTTGAGAATCCCACTGTCCTTTTTCCCCAGAGAGAACAATACAATCCTGAATGTGTTAACAAAGCTTTCTGTTGTAAAAGACTCAAATTAAAAGAACAATAATTTTGAACATAAATTTTATCATATAGTATGGCTCATTATGAATTGGGTTAAGAGATCCCACTCATCCTAGGTAGGAATTATTGTGAATATAAGAAGTTTACATATATAGCAAACTATTTGTAAAAGTAGGATATTCATTTTAAGACTTCAAACTATTTACCATGGCCCATAGATATGGTAAATTAGAATTCCTGTTCGTTATTAAAACATATACAGAGATCTGAGTAAAGCAATTTGAATGTAAAAAATGTTTCTACTCAGTCTGTGAAAATAAGGCAGCCTGTTAATCCTTACAACTAGTGCCTGAATTCTCAAAATTGATCACGGTTTGAGTTGTGCTAACCTCATCTTTACTGGCACCTGGCTCTGCTGCTCACGCACAGCTTGGATTTGTGCTGCCCTCCAACCTGCTGCTGCCTCTCCAGGAGGACCTGGTCTCCAGTGCCTCCACTGACCTCTGCCCCAGGTGGACCTTCAGCATCTCAGGTGCCACTAGACACTTAGGTGTGGGCAGCTAAGCCAATTCATGAATGTTTGTGCATATGAAAAATAATGCTGCGTATTTCTTCTAATACATTAGTTTACAGCTTAAGTTAGGAGTAGGGAAATCACTGGTGATCTCATTTGGGCGATGTTAGCAGAGCTTTGAAGAAGACCTAAAAATCAGATGCCTGCAGCCAGTTAAATCTGACTATCTGCCATTCTCCTATACGTGCAGTACCGTATGGGGTATTCTTTGATCTTGAATCATTATCTTCTACCAAAAATTGTTCACCAAAAGCCCTTTTTTTTTTTTAATCTTGTTTGTTCATGTGGACTTGTGTACTACACCTAAATATGTCACCAGCAGTGAAAGTCAGGTAGTCATGAACTGTAGCACACGTGCATCTGCACTTATGCTCTGTTGTCTTGCATAGGTCGGGCATCCATGCTGAGGGCTGGAATTTAGACCAGGAAGTGTTCCCCATATTTCTGATGTCTCTACTGATGAAAACGTGCTGAAGGGAATGGGAGTACATAATCAGTTAGCTTTGGTCCGTAGTTGGTAGAATCTCCTTCTTCTTTAAAATGAAGTCCCATAGGGCTGTAATAAATAGTTGCCAAGTTTACTGAGGTCTCAGCATTTGCTCCACAACAGTTGAAGGTCTGTCTGTACTCCCATTGTAAACATCCTTAATAGGAAAGAATTTATGACTTACCTATTAAACACATTCTTGGACTAAATCTTGCTTAAGAAATTCTCATCCAGAAGTAAAAAACATTTTATAATGTTTTTAAAAAAAAAAAAAAACTGAAGTCCATTTCTATGGCATTTTGGTGCTAAAACAGGAACAGTAATATTTTATAGCTTTACCTGCTTTTCTTTCCCTGCATGTCTTGGGGGGGAAAAAAAAGTTAACTTTAAATAATAAAGTAAATGTGCATTTAGTGGTTGATTTTTGTTTTATTTTGGGATCTTTGAGGTCTTGGAGGTGGGGAGGGGTGGGGTGAGAACTGCTGCTGCCTGCTGAAGTATATATGTATGTGCATAAAAACTTCCAGTCTTCCCATTTCTGCTCCCCTTCTCCTTCCTCAAACCTGCTGCTTCATTTGCAAAATTCTTTTAGCGTTTTTATTATGCATTGTCATAGGAGTCTGTGTTAACACTGTTGTAATAACATGATGCTTTCTAATAAGTATCAGGCAATTTCTCAAAGTGCAGAGCTGTGTCAGAGATTTCTATTACTAATATCTCCAGGCACCTTCATTTCAATCCATGCTGTGCTTCGGGGATCTGTCGAAGTGCACTTCGAGGCACCTGAAAGCATCCTCAAAATAGAACAGCACGGATTGAAATTGAGGGGCCTAGAAGCAAACTAGAGGGGACAATAACAGCTTAGTAAAAGTCCTATTTTTCTCTGCTCTCGCTTTCTTTTTATACCACCATTAACAGTAAAACACTGAACAACAATTAAGTACCGTGGCTTGCTATAGAGTGTGGTAGTCTCACTGAAAGTAATAGCACCAACAAGTCTGAGAGCTAAGACTGTTCATTGCTTCTGAATTTATGTTTGCACCCATCTAGCACCCAGGTTACAAAGGGTGAATCTGTATGCGCCCTTGCTGATTTTTACGTCCCCTATCTGCATATACAATACTTTTTACTTTTATTCAGCAAAAGCAGTATATGTTAGCGTATTGAACACAGATGCTAGAGAGAGGAATTTCTACACAGTGGTCCTGTTACTGACTGGTTTTCAGTTTCATTTACTCATTCTTTTATAAGGATATTAGTAAGGATAAAAACATGGAGTTTCTCCTGCATTGTTGCTCTTTGTTTCTTGTAAAAAGTAAGATAAGTAGCAATGGTGGTTCCTTCTAAAGAAAGAATGATCTTAAGTGCTTTTCTGTAGGAAAATAAAAGAGTTTCTAGAGGACAATAGATACTTTCTTGTCAAAATGGAAAAACATGCTCTGTGGAGCATGTTTGTATTGTTAGACACAAATGAAAAGTTACAGCTTTGAAAATATTTGCTCGGCATGTCATTTGGCATACATGGCCAACATTCTGTGCAAGAATGTGCACTTGCTGATCTGGATGGAAGTAGGTGCCCTCACGGACAGTTTTGTAGATAAAGGATCATCAGACTTTAAGTCTGGGATCATTCTGTAGGCATGTGGGCTACAGTGTTTCCCTTAAATAAATGAAACAATCTCCTGATTTAGCAGCTTGATATAAGGAGATTTCTAGCTTGTGTATTTTGGAAGAAAAACCCTCAAATGTGAACTATTGGTGTAATTGATAGTATGATATCTGACTCAAGAGAATCTGAAATACAGCTGCAGGAACTGATCTCGCTCAATCTCGCTCACCATAATGATACACTGACCCAGTGATTATAGTTATTTGTTGTGTATGTATGTGTCTATATATGTATAATAATTACTATAACGGTTGCCATAATTTAAGGATACAAATACAGTAGCTGATTCATTTGTGACCAATGTATATTAAAAAGGGAGGATCTGTCATTTACTAATATGTACTCAAGACAGAAATCGATTACTTTTTTACGGGGAGTAGGTCTGTTTAAATGTGGCAGGGGAAGTTTACTTATTACAGGAGAAAGTCAAAGTGTATATAAAATTTTTGATAAATTACTTGGTAAAATTTGATTGCCCATCCTATATGTTTGGCCAGATTTACATTGTGGCAAGTCCCTTTAGACTGCTTGGTGTTCCAGTTGCATATGGATAAGCAGACCTGGACAACGTTGGTGTGTAAGAGGGGTCCTCGCTTCTGAGGGTACCTGCACGCTGTATTGCATTGTCCTTCACTGCTCAGGCAGGGAGCCAGAGGACACTTCCCCTACAAGTCTTCTGAGTGACCCAGCTTACCTAAAATACTGCAGTGTAAATTATAAAGGTAACTGACCTCTGTTTTCTTCAGTAGTAAATACACGGGAAAAGGTAGAGAGAATCTGGCCTGTTACGTTCATGAATGTTTTCAAGTCATGAATTGAGTGGATGATGCTAATTTCTTCAGTAGGTAAAAGATTTGGGCTTTTTTTTTTTTTCCAAATATACCTAAGAAACCATCATCTAAGTAATGTAAAATACAGCATACTGTAATTTGCTCTTTGAGCTACAAGTTATGGCTTGGAGGTTTAAGTATAGTAGGCTTTGTCTAGTGGAGAGACTGACTAGTTGAGATGACTTGTGAATGATTACATGCAGCGTAGTTTCCAATAGGAAGTACTAGTACCTTAGGTGCTGTTTCTACCATCTTCACTAAAGAAGGAATTAAACCCTTAATTCAAAATTGGTGAACATTTGTTAAGTGTCTCTATGTAGATATAGGTGCTTACAAGCCCCTTTTCATTTAGGGTCAATTTTTTCTCCACCAGCTACAGTCTGTAGGTAAGAAAAATCATGAAGATGGCCCCTCTCTCTCTCTCAAATTTTCTGCTACTGGGAACTAAAGCTGCGAAAGACTAGCTTGTTAAAGCTGTAATTTTGTTATGAACCAAAACCCTAAGCCTGAGTGACAGTTCAAAAGGTTTCATTTTTATTGTTGTGTGGAGCTCACCTCTACCCATCCTGAGGTAAGAACGAGGACTCCACAGCCCACCTTTGCCTGAAGTGATCCTGAATTTGTGGATTCCAGAGGAATTCTTTGTCTTCTGTGTTTTTCCATTGTTTTTCAGCCAAGCTCAGGAAGACCAGTTTGACTTTCTTAATATTAATTCTAAGGTAAAATCTAGAAAATCACTATTAAAAAGAAATAAACCTACTCAGGCAACCTCATGTACCTTTGTCAGACACCCAGCAAAAAAGCAAAAATACTATAAACTTATTCTTTACCCTGAAGCTGAGTTTGAGTATAATACACTCTCATGTTCATAGTTAAACGTAAAAAGCCATGAATTGCAAAAGTCAACATTATTAAGTTTGCAGTATGAGCTTCGTGCTGTTGCTTGGTCTGTAGTTTAATATTATGCATTTGAATTTCAGCAAAATAATTTCCCATCCTTAAGGATATTTCCAATTAAGGTATGAAAGTAAAAAAAAAAAAAAAAATTATTGACGTGAACAGGATCTGAAGTGAATCAGAAATCAAATCCTGATGCAAATGGAACCAAGGAGACTAAATTTGAATTTTTGCAACTATTAATACGGACTGAAAGAGACTCTCTTCAAAGCCACATTTCTTTAGGGTTATTTAGAGTGAGCGAAACCACGAGTTGCTTTCTAACACTGAATTGCGTTTTGCTCATCCCAAGTCATTCTTTTGACTTAAGAAGGGCTAATGCTAAGTTATGGTACCACTGGCTGTGAATATTGTAATCCCCCCATTGTAAACTCAGTTTATTGATGACTGAACTGTGATGTCTTCATTACAGAATTTTTTATTGTGTCTCTTTTCTCTCAATTCCCACATATGGGGAGACGCTAATTTGCAAGACTGATCTTTTTTTTTCTTTTTCTCCTACAATTTATTCTGTTTTCTGCTTTCCAGAAAGCATCATTTATTTATTTGTGCAAGAGATTATATAAAAAGATTACCTGGCTAATTGTTTTTTTTCTAGTGCAGTTAAAGAAAAATCTTGTGCTTAAATAGGTGCTAATGTTTTAGTTCTGAAAGTTGCCATATTTACTACCACAATAAGGAGACAGTCGTTTTATTATCTTAAGGATTTTTATGTGGAAAAAAAAATCTTTTGTACATCTTTTTCAATATGTTTTCCCATGCAGCAATCTCATTTTAGTGCATTTGCTACCCAGTAATAATCCAAATGCCTGTTCCATCCTTCATGATAACATATGAACATGATTATTGATACTGTGTTACAGAAAGAAGGTGTTGTTTGTGTTTTTTTTTTTTTTTGTCAATGTCATGACTGTTATTCGTTATATTCCAATAGAGCAAAATTTTATGTAATAAATTTTGTTTCATAAAAGACTTCAGAACTTCATTAGTTCGGCTAGAGAGTCTGTGCAGAGGTGAATTTAGTCATTCAGCTCTTTATTTCCTAACTTTTCTTTGCATTCTCAAACGCTGAATGTATTTTTAACAGTGCATGATGCATACACGCCAATTTCCAACATCCTGCTGCATTAGAATTACATTTTGATTTTAGGAGCTTTTGTACAATGAAGGCTTTTTATTCTTCTTGCAATTTCACATGATGCAAAAGTAGCTGGCATGGATTTTCTCAGACTTTCCAGAGAGCATCATCAGGCAGGGACCAGTCATGGAAAATCTCAGCCAACATGAAGGAAAAAAAATAAGAAAATGAAAACAGGTTATAATTTAAACCAGACTATCAAACTTCTTGACAAACAGACACTAGATTACAATGTAACAGTTTATTCAGGAGCCAGATGGCAAGAAAACCTTATCATACTATGTGATTGGACATGTCTTTCTAAGCCAAACAGAATTGTCTTGTAGACTACAATTTGGTGAGCTGGATTTTAGTCTTGTCTTAAGCTTTGTATCAGCTTTATGAAAACCACAAGTGACTAATTTATTAAGCAATATTAAAAAAAAAAAAAAAAAAAAAAGAAAAAACAGACACAAAGGCAGCATGCTTTTCATCAACAGTGGTGATCTGGGACACTATGTCCTAGAAAGCACTGTTAACTAAATAGAAGGTAAGCACAAAGGAGGAAAGAAGGAAAGAAAGGCAAGCTATTATGAGCCTCAGACTAGTCCTTCAGATGTATTGGTGCTCATACATCCCATCTTGTTTTGTTTCATTCCCTTTTTGAAATTCACTTCTGTCCGCAATTCAGTTCACTCTAGAGGTGGCTTGTTCCTCTTCTCCTTTCCTAGATAGAATCATAGAGTGGCTCGGATTGGAAGGACCTTCAAGATCATCTAACTCCAACCCCCCTGCCATGGGCAGGAATGCCACCCACTAGATTAGGTTGGCCAAGGCCCCATCCAGCCTGGCGTTGAACACCTCCCGGGATGGGGCATCCACAGCTTCTCTGAGCAACCTGTTCCAGTGCCTCACTAACCTTCTACAGTGAAGAATTTCCTCCTAATGTCTAGTCTAAATCTATCCTCTTTGATTTTAAGACCATTCCCCCTTGTCCCATCATTACCTACCCAAGTAAAGAGTCCTTCTCCATCTTTTTTATAAGACCCCTTTAAGTATTGGAAGGCCGCAATGAGGTCTCCCCAGAGCCTTTTCTTCTCCAGGCTGAACATCCTCACCTCTCTCAGCCTTTCTTCATAGGAGAGGTGCTCCAGCTCTCTGATCACCTTTATAACCCTCCTCTGGACTCGCTCTAACAAGTCCACATCTTTCTTGTGCTGGAGGCCCCAAACCTGGACACAGTGCTCCAGCTGGGGCCTCACGAGGGCAGAGTAGAGGGGGACCATCACCTCCCTCAACCTACTGGCCACTCCTCTATTTGATACTTCAGTCTCTGCTAGAGTATCTCAGAATTATCTCCTCTATGTACAGTGGTGCTTATTGTTTGTGTTTATTTTAACCTTCCTCTCTCCTTTTTCCACCTTCTCATTTTGTGTTTTTATTCTGCATGATTGTGCAATCTACAATGTATAGCTAAATCAACATAAGCATAATATAAAGCATTCTTTTCTTCTGCGAGCAGCTGTAGGGCAACTAGATGAATTTCTTTGTAACTAGATGAATTTGACTATAAAACTTGCTGATAAAGACAAGACCATAGCAAGAGAGGACACTTGGGTCACCGGGAGAAGGATAAGAGTGGTGGAAAGACAAGCAATACGTGAAGCGTACAAGGAAGAGAGTAGGCACAAGGCAGAGATTGTGTGAGAAGTGCTTCCCACAGCCTTTGGCTGTGTAAGATCTCCTGCTCGTTGTACCGTCAGTGCTTTTATGTCAGTTCCGAGCAACTGAGAACCAGGTAATCATGATATGCTCCTTGTCACATCCCAACTTCCACCAAGGAAAAAGCAAAGAAACCATTCCAGAGACTCTAATGAAGCTTTTAGAGTCACTTTTACTGAATTTTAGCATTGCATCATTTCCTTAAGAAATTCTATGTATTTTCCAAAAATATACAGTAGGTGGATAGAGCAAGTAATTTCTGGGACAAACATGCTGACATGAAAGTAGTGTTTCTTCCAATTACACACATGAACTCCTGTATGGTGGTGCTGTGTTGTTGTGGCAGTCAGATTGAGGAATTAAATAGTTTTAAATATTCAGCAAGAAACCAAGAAATCCAAAACAGAATGCAGAGAGGAGCCTTATGAATTAGCTAAACTTATTAAGAATGAGTGGTACATTTTCAGCATGATACACTGGCTTTGGTTTACTGTCAATGCAGTTTTGTAGGTTAAATAGCTAATTTCTTACTGCTACATTGTTTTATGTAGATTAAATGCTTAATTCAGCATAGAATTTATCTTTCCCTTTCCCAAATATTCACCAACTTATGTTTAAACTAATAAAATTGGAATAATAATGGAAAAAAATGAGAGAATTCACAAAACTGGCAATAGTTTGTTTATATATTCCTGAGATTTGGGGAGGCACTTAATTTCTCTGTTTGTTTTTAGTTTATACCTTGAAGATTCGTCCAAATCTTCTGTGCTGTAGATCTGCAAATGAGCGAAAATCCATTTTAAATGTCTAATTTCTTCCTTTCCGTCTTCCCTTAAAAGCAAGTCCAAAAAGAAGGTTGGACTAGTAGTTCGTATTTTAAGCTCTCTATATGCCTTATGGCTGTGAATCAGAGACTTTATTCTTTGGATACCAAAGCAAGTTGTACATTACAGTATTGTATTGGTAGAATCTGGGCTTAAAGCTGAGCAACACAGTCATCTATTGTTTTATCAGCATTTGTTGTTGTTCTTCTACTACATAGGCCATTGATTTAAACACAAAATGGCAGTACATAAATGTATCAAGCTTTGATAATGTTCTCAGCAGTTACTCAGAAAATTGCTAAGCAGAGTTTTGTGTGTGTTTTCTTTGGTTTTCATCTTATGATTTTAGCTGAAGTTTCAAATACTTCACTCATAATTTGTTCACTTATTCTAATATTACAAGGTCAAACTCTCATCTGAAACAATAATTTTCATCTCTTACTTGAAAATAATTATTCCTCTGTAAAATATATAGCATAGACCTGGGCCTGAATCAGAGCCTTGAATTTGAACCTCCAAAATTTTCAAGACTTGGCCTTTGCACCTGCATCAAAAATTCTCGAATGACACCCATTTCCATTATATACCAAAATCAAGAGGAAAAAATTCTTTATGTAGGCATTCTCTGATTGTGTGGTTTCAGTCCAAATTCTGTGCCTGAAGTTCATCCCAGGTCAAAAGGTTTTGAACAAATTACTCATAGAGCTGAACAGAAAAATATTTCTCCAATGCTATTCCACTCATTTAGTCCAGTCATCTTCTAAATAAGTAATGTAAGACTATTTTAGGAATGTTAAAAATGGTTAGCTAGTCATTCTAGTTACACAACCCTGAACAGCTTCCTGACATTGATGAATCTTTCTAGCAGTTTAGCCAGTGATTATTTGTTTGTGTTGTTTTGGTGGTTGTTTTTTTTTCCTTCTGTTTTGCCTGTTGATGAAAGGAGGCAGGGGAAGATGACACGGTAACAGCCCTGATCACAGAGTAGGTAAGGGTCAGAGCTAAGAGCTACCTGACCTGCTTCTTTCCATCTCTTTGCACCAAGGCTGCAAAGGTCTATCTTAGCATCAAAATCAAAGTGATTGCCTTCTCTTTATTAATCTGGATTGTAATATAAGTATATGGCATATAATATTTGTTTTTGTTTCAGTTGCTGTTTGGATTCATTGTGGTCTTTTAGATGATGTTTACATGAATCTTTGAAAGTGCAAAAAATCATGGACGTTTAAAATAGAAATATTAGGCAATAAATAGTATAGCTGAAAAATCAATAATAAAATGTAGGTGTTTTTTACTGCTAGTTTAATTAAGTCTGTATCATGTGTAAAATTGCATTTAGACACACAGGTAGAGCTGCTTGCCCGTACTGAAATGTTACTCTCATATACCGTTTGAAAACAAGCTGACATGTAACTAGCTATAAAAAATGAAATATTCTAAGATATCCAATATATCTGTGAATAAATGAGATGTGCAGAAGTAAAAAGGGAAAAAACAACTTCAAGTTGTCTGAAGAATTACATGAAGATAATAGAGAGGTTTTGGTTTTTGTTTTTTATTTTTTTCCTTATTGATTATTCCCAGAACTTAAGGTTTCACAGTTAGATTGACAACTGAGTTATTTGCCCATACCTAGTGACTGACAACAGATAATGGAAAGGCTTTTACCATGATATAACAGCAGAGAATAATTTCTAATTTACTACTATAGTTCTCATCAAAAGTACCCCAGCAAAAACAGTAGATTTATCACTTCAATTACTGGAATTTCACATTTAGTTTAAAGAGACATGTTTCTATAATGTGACAGGCTTTACAGATTCTGAACTTCTTCAGACATTTCAGCTATCAGAGTAATCAGGAAAAGATATAAATGAAAGCAATTGTTTTAGTTTTATAACTTTCAGTGCTGTCTACTGGCAAGAAACGAAACAGGCCATAAACTGATGGTCTTTGCCAAGTCTATAAAAGGAAAAAAAAAAGACATTTCATATCACAGTCTTTTTACTTTTTTAAAAAATGACTGTCTGATAACGGATGGGAATAACATTAAAATGCATTCAATTAATATCTACAAATTAACTTTTATATATTTTTTAAATTAACCACCTAGTGATAGTAAAATGTTATTTACCTCAAAATATATTGAGCATGTTTTTAATACATTTATTTGTATCACTTCTATCCAGCTTGCATGCCTCAAGCTATGAGAGGGAACCAAAAGATTTTTAAAAAGGCTAGCACAAAGAACAGTCAACAACCATAGGCGTCTGTACCCTAAAAAAATCTGCGTGAATGATGAAGCTGATTTTAAATATACAAACAGGTAGTATTTTCTGCTTCAGGAGAGAAGATGAAGTGATCCATGCTTTTTATTGAGGAAAATCTCTGCAGTTTCTGTAATTCACTCCCTCATTTGGTTGTTCTCAGCTTCAGGAATAGCAAACACGTTAGCTGGGGACCTGGGGACACTTCTCAGTTCCCTGACACAAGTACCCACCATGTCCCGGCATCGTATCAGGGAGTGCCTGGCCATGAATGTCCTCCCTTGTGCCTCATTTCTTCTGCTTCCTCTGATGTCTTGTGCAAAGGCAACCATTTGCACATAAGCTTGATAGGGGATTCAGGATGCTCCTCAAGGTGTGTCCCAGGCCAGAGGCTTGAGGGCGTGCGTGCGTGTAGCAGCGTGCACCCATTGGTCAGCTTAAGTGCTGTAAAAAATCTTTGTGGAGTACTGTGCAATGCTTCCCATCTTACAGCAAGGTAAATCAGTGCACAACACGAGGTCTGATCTATCTGCAGGTTGACTTTGGGAGATTTGGATCTGTCTCCAGATAAACAGCCTTTATCCTCACAGTGTGCTCATGCACACAGACATACCAGTTCTCCCAGAAATTTCCCTTTTGCAGACAACCCTTGGCAATCCCTCCCATCTCACATTAAATAAGAGGCATCGGAGGAAGCTTTTAGAAAGGATCCCTACCAGAGAAAGTCTGCACATTTTCACGTACAGTTCCTAGCTCTTCTGCAAACAGTCGTGACTCTTAAATAGTCTTACTCAGAGCTGTTCCTATCTCTTCTCAGAGCTGGGAGTAGGAGTGTAGGACTGGGAATCAAACCCTTATGCCCTGAATGCACACCACTGGATGCGTTCCCTGTGTGGCAGGTCAGACCGACTCTCTTGCGTTACCCGCACCAAGATGCTAGCCCAGGGAAACACCATCATAAAACCTCACCAACTAGCGAACGCATTAGGGATTTTACTGCAGCTGTTGCAGAATTCATAAAAAAAGTTCACACAATTATGATATTTGCTATAAGTAAAATGCCATCGCACATGGTGCCTCTGAAACTAGTCTGATGATTGCTAGGGTGCAGCTTGTATCGTAGCACATTTACTTGAAAAGGAGAGGAGTTTATCAATTATAGTGTGGGTGAAAAAGCAGTCGTATTTGGGATTCAGTGTAGAAGTGGAGCACTGGAGAAGTTAAGCCAGCTACACAATTTTATTGCCTGTTATAGCTGAATTTTCAAGAAAAGCTGTGATTTAGATCACAGAAAGGAACTATCTAAATGCTATATACAGTGTCAAATGTGCATAAGTGATGGAGCACATCTGTTTATGAGGTACCGTACTTGAGCAATAATGTTTATGAGGAGTTCTATGAGGGTGAGTAACATAGCTGCAGGTTAAAATACTGTCTGGATTACTTCTGTATCCATTGATTCAAAGTCGATCTTAATAGATTGGTCACACATTCCAGTATTTTTTTATTTTTGTTCATTTGCTCTTGTGGAGGCCAGGGCAGTTTTTTTCATTCTTTTCTGTGCCAACCATGTTCCAACCTCTCTGCATTAAGAAAGCAAAGTAAGTGATTGTAAAATCCCAAGATGGCATCCCCAAATGAGCCTGCAGCTCTTCATTGATTTATATAGGCTCTTCCTCTCAAACTTGAAGGTAGCAGGATTTTGGCACATGATTAGCATTTTATTTATAATATTCGTAATGTAGTAATTCAGACAGTTTAGCAGCAGAAGTGCTAGGTCTAAGTTAAATTTAGGATAAGTGTTTTCTTAACAGAATTTTTTCAAATAATTTCATCTCACAGCCATGTAGAATGGCAGATGTTTGCAAATCTTGGTGTAAAACTGATTGAAATATTTTAAGAAAACTGAAATAATGTCAGTGGCAAAATTTATTTTACCAAGTGCAGATGTAAGACATCAAGTTCTCAGACTGATGGCAGAATTAACAAAAAACACCATCTGGTTCAATAATTATCTGAAAATACCCATATTCTTGGATTTGTTTTAATACCACTTAGTTCCCAGCTTTATTTTATCTGTGTTTGCACACCAATGAGACTAGATTGTGCAAAACGAAGACTACTTCCATCTGATCATTTTAAAAAAGCAACGTGTTTTTGCATGAATAATGAATCTTTGAATTGTTACTAAACAAGCAAATTATTTGCGTATGTGTCACATCGGTTATCAAGTTTGCACATGTGACAGCTTCAACAGCCGTCACATAAAATGCATAGAGCTTGTAACCATATGTTTTTGCTTGACAAAAAGCTAAAACTCAAGATCAATTTTCAATATGGAATGCACAAATTAACACTTTAAAATGCACCACAATATGTACGGCTTGGCAAAATTTGCAGAAATAGCACGTTTCTAGATATTAACTGATATCTTTGGATTCGACCTTAAGGTATTCAATCATTTTGATTAAAAGACTGATTTCTCATAAAACCACAGTCTGTTGGAGGCGCAAAGCCAATGACATTTGAGCATTCATATATTTTCATAAACTTTGAACAATGTCAGTGAGACACCTCTTCAATCTTGGCCACACAACAGCAGGGTATTCAATCTTTCTTTAGCTTAAGACAGAAAATTTGAATATCAGCATAGGGTTATTAATGTGACAGTTCACATGGTGTGCACCATGTTGATTCTTAAAAAGCAGATCTGTGGCATGTACAGAGCACTCTGCTTTGCGCTCTTGCTGTTAAAAATCCAACAGAAATATTTAAAATGCATTTTTACAGCTTGATCATTGCACTTCTTAGTAGTAAAATGGGAAGAAAATTGTGTGCAGCTTTACACCTTGAGAGTTAGCAGTAATATTTCTATGATTATATCAGCTGTTGTATTTAATATTAAAGATCCACAGCACAGATTTCAGTGTACTATTTAATTCTTTTTGTTTGTTAAAAAACAGAACAAAACAAAACAAAAAACAAAAAGGCATTAGCAAGTGACTAAGCAGCCATGCAGTTAAATATAGTTACACCACCTCCCCCTTTTTGTTGGCTGACTTAATGTCTGTCAGAATTTGTAGTATTCCAAGTAAATAAATAGACCCCCTCCATGCTTATTTCTTTAAATTCCGATTTTTGAGTAATGTAATGTTGTTCAATGTAAGCATGTCATTTTACATTACATCATGTTGTAGGTCAGATGCAATGTAACTTTTTATGATGCATTGTAAATGACAAAACATGCTGCAATATGTGATATATATTGGTACGTGCCCCTGATAACATCGCTTTTTCTTTAGAGTGTTGTCGCCTGAGCAGCTTGGGAGAAACCAGATGGGCTGTGAGGGGAAGATGAGCAATTCTGTCTTGCCCAAACTGCAAATGTGACAACACACTGTTAAGACAGGAGACAGTGAGGTGCATGTGTTAATATCATACTAGGCACCCGCAGATGTCCCAAAATTTTCATTTAAAAAGCACTGCTAAACAAACAAAACCCAAGGTCTCATCCTGTTTCAGTGATACTGGGAAGGTCTGCTCTTGCTGTTGTACGGGGTGGGGTCAAAGCCTGGCTGGTTTCAGACCCACTGGTGCCTGGTAAGAAATACCGACTGGCCCTATCCTGGAAGAAACAAGGAGCCCATCTTGCAATTCAGCACGCCGGTTGCCTCAGCAATTCCAAGTTTACCATAGTAATTTATTATTTCTATAGCATCTTTTATCTCAAGGGATGTTGAAACCTGTTACAAGCTTCCAGCACATCCACAAGGCTTCACTTCCGACTAAAAACCAGACATAGCTAAGGTGAAACATAGGGTTTTTTTTTACAGAGAGCAACAGTATTGCATGACTAATATCATTTCCAGTTTAAACTGTAGGGGAAACCCAGATAAGCATAAAGTAACTAAAAAAATACTGGAATTTTACCAGGACGTCCTTATTTTTGGAAAATGCGCTACAAGAATCTGCCAAAAGTGTCTCGTCTGAAAAATTACACAGCATTTCCACCTGCACGGTGCCCCACAGTGATAGCAACAAACACAGTAAAAAGTCAATATTCTTAATGGCTTTAAATGTCCTGGTTAGGGGAATAAAAGGCCTTTATACCATGGTATTGTGACCATGTACATGCCGTGTTCAACATTATGCCTTCACCACTGTTAGCTTACTCTCATTGTGTCTTTAGACTGTGAGCTCTTTCAATGGCTTGCTTCTCTCAGCTCATGTGCTTGTACAGGGCCTGGCACAGGAGCCTTAAGAACAACTACAATATATATATTGTAAATAAAACAGCACTGTTTCCTTCTGTGCGGGGCTGTTGTTTCCCTGGGGGCTCTGAGGCAGAAGTGGTATGAGGCTCACTGCTAACTTCCCTGAGCACTTCAACCAGCTTTGAGTGAGGATCTCTCCTACCCTGACTCCACCCCAGCTTTGGAGACTGGTGGGGTGTAGGCCTCGTGCTAGACCCGAGCACTGTTTGTGATCTGGTTTAACAGTATTACCCGTTCATATGTTTGGATGTGTGTATTTCTCAATTGATTCCATACTGTTTTACTGTTGCGAGGTTCACAAATGGCAGTTACCTAAATAAAAAGTGTCAAATAGCACCAAAAGGCCATAAGAAAGCCACACGCTGTCTTCACAGTTGTGTGTTTTGGGATGGGTATGGCAGTGGAACTTTTTCTCACAAAAATCAACTTTTCTGTGTCTTGTTATTAATCTCATTCCTTATCTTTGGAGCACTCTTTCTATACCTTCCTCTAGCTGTGTAGTTAAACGAGTTGTTCACAGAAGTCTTTTGAGAGTTTTGCTAGAAGTCTGTTCCGTTCAACAGTAAAAAAAGTGAAGGGATGGGAAAAAAAAATAGTACATATAAAATGCAGTAGGAAATCATTTGGCGTAATGGTTAAAAATGCCTTAACTTGAGAAAGAAAGACTGTTATTTTATGGTTTTGAGGTCTTTATTGAAGCCTTCTAGTAGTGAAGGGTTTTCTTTCTTTCTTTCTCCAAATGCTTCTAAGAAGAATGTCACTATATAATGAAAGAATCTACAGGACAAAGTCTTTCCTATTTTAACACAGATACCATGTCACTGCCTCTGTTCTACTCGTGCAGTTGTGATGAAAGCTATACGAATGGCTGAGCTGTTACGAAAGGCCATATTTTCGTTCTGAGTAGAGAATAACTGTGGGAAGACGAAGAGCCGCTTGATGCTTCTTCTTTTTCCACTAACTTTTCTTCTTCCTTATGCAGCTGCAGTAGAAATTGGGTGGGAATTGATAATCCTTTAGGAATGTAGCTTTTGACACTTATCTGGTGGATGATAATTAATGCATTCCAAGAGGATTATCATAGTGGACTGTAGTTATAAAAGAGTGACATTCCATTTACGTGGAGTGAAACTTTAATATATGGCTGTCTCGACCACGTATTTTTAGGAGAAATCTTCCACCTTTCAGCTCCAATCAGTGTAGCTCCACCCATTCTAGCAGTAATGAGAGCAACTGTAGGCACAGACGATTTTTGCTGTGATGTTACCAAGCCTTAAAAGCACAGGTAAACAAAATGTTATTACTAACACAGCATGTATTTAATTGTTTCCGAGATATTCAGTGTGAAACATTCAATGTTTGTCGGCTTCAAGAGGAGTAACATTTACAAAGAATTTGAAACGGAGGACGACGAATGGGGGCAATGGGATTAGGACAGATATTTGATTTTTGTAAGCAGCATTTTTAATATAAGCTCCACTGCAGTATTGCAATGGAATGAAAGTTTCAGAGGCAAGTTACTTAGAACTGGTCTATTTTTTATAACTGTGTGGGTTGCAAATTGCTCTTTTGCTTCACTAAGAAAGTAAATATTTTTACAATTTATGATTAGACTTCTGGGCAATGTTAACTGGTCTGCTCTAATGTCTATCACGAGGAACTATGAAAAGGAAAGTAGCCCTTTTTCCTGAAATTGATGGGACTTGGGAACAACTCGTTTATCCCACCTTCATATAGGCCTAGAGTCTCTCTCTCCACGTGGGTCTGGGGAACGTTTTGACTCAGCTGAAATGGTTATTTTCCTTTTGGTTTTGACTCGTTGCGGGGGGGCTAAAATTTCCAATAATATCAAGACATGCATGCTTTCTGCATCTATTTAAAATACGGAATCTTGAGGATGATAATAGGCATAAATTATTGCCTTTCGGTTCTAAGAATTACAGAACACTGTAGGACAGCATCAAAAAGGCTATAACCAACAATATTGTACACTACGGTACAATCAAGGTAATTTTTATAACCTTAAAGCAATAGCCTAGTATGATTCAACTGCAGAAAAGTTGTCATTATATGTTTGAGTATATCTCTGCATTTGTTCTTCACTCTACTAAGTTAATCTTGTGGAGGAAGTATTACTATCTGGCAACGATTTATCAGGATGAGTTTTGTTTTCTGTTTCACTGCACTGATTTCTGTATTGCATTACAGATGCTATATGGATGCTAACATGCTCATTGTACTAGTCCATGACAACATCCCTCTCCCACCATCAAGAAAATCTCCTTTCTGATATTCCATAAATACGTTTGTTTGGTTCGGTATTTGGGTTTATTGCCTGTTTATGTGGTGAGCTACCTTTTTGTATGAACTACTGCCAATCTGAAAAAAGCATGCTGAATAATAAATTAAAGATGTCAGGCAATTCTTAGAACTACAAGAATAGTTTCAGAATCAAAACATTCTGCAAGGTACCCAAGTAGAGGTCAAATGCTTCCAATACATTCTGATGCACAGTAAGGATTACATAAATGTTAAATAAGAAGAATACCATCTCAAAAATACATTGCATTTATGTAGAAAACAAATTTGTGTCAGTGAGTTGTAGATGTAAGAAATGGAAACAATTTATGGGATCTCCTAGTTGAACCCAAATGAGGTACAAGAGTGCTGAATAAAACAAGTTTTGTGGTGCTCTGTCTAGTCTTCTCTGTGAAAAACACAAGCTAACATCCATTTAAATTGAAAGTTTACATAGTTTCAAAAAGAAAGAAAAAATAACATTTGTAAGGTGTTTGAATCAGAAACTCCTTTTAAGTATCCTGACGCAAAATGTACTATAATACTGGAGTTGGTGCCTGGAAGAAGTTGTATTTCACACATTAAAAGCTTAATTTTCACTTCAATATACATTTTTTTTAATGGGTTCCATTTCACGGAACAATATGACCCTGTTCATATTTTGAATCGCACAAATAAGGGTGTTTTTGTTGTATTAAGTATCTGCTCAACAGCATGTTAAGAATGTCAGCTCTCAGCTGAAATGTTGCAGTACTTTCTTACTAACTGGTATGCCTGCGATGAATTTAAACTCGTTCATGCTAGAGTGGAGGTAACCCTAGCGTTATAAACAGGGCCTGACTGAAAACTCTTGGCAGTCCATGGGAAATCCTTTCACTGGTATGAGCAGGTTGTGAGTCAGACCCTATAGACTGCGTCTGTAACTTCCATTAAGGGCAGTCCCAAGGCCATCTTCAAGGCAGGACTTGCACGCTGTGCAGATTGCAAGCCCTCCAGGTGCGCCAGCAGAGCACACCCTCGGATCTCACATGCGGCGGTGTGCACGATGGAGTAGCACTTTGCCAGGATGCTGGGCAAGGCTGCCCATCAGTATTGCGGCAATTATGGGAGAGGCAGAACAGAAATAAGTACCATGAATGTGAGGAATATGGGAGATATTTTCAAATTAAGAGGGATCTTGGAACAGATAGGTCAGTGGAAGTCTCCTTTATCTCCTATTACTTTTCAAAGCATATCTATATTGTTATATACTTTGCATTACTAAGAAGATCTCAATTTTATTTGGGCCCCATTGCAGGCTGCCGTGACAATTTGATGTTCCTTGGCCACCCACTAAGTTGCAAGGGCAGCAGTTTGCTGGCTTTTTAACATCAGAGAAACAGGCCTAAATAACTCTGTATATTACATACAGCATAAGTAGTACAGTACTGAAATGATTCAAAATGATTCAGGTGAAAACTCAGTCTCATCATTACCATGATGACCCATTCCCTCCTCCAAAAAAGTAAACAAAAAATATTTGTACCTATATTACATCTGGCTTCATTTCTTCTTCACTTCCAGTTTTCAGGTTCAAACAGTAGTAATGATTAATAATATAGTAGGTCTGAGACATATATTTCTTCTCTCAAAAAGGGAGCAAGTAAATTTATTCTTTCACGAAAGGACATCAGTTTTAAAGTGTATAGGGAAAATGTATCAAAATATTAATTAGACTTTTCTTTTGTTTTGCTAGTTTGCATTAGACAGATGGAATTCTGATCTTTAACAGCATCATGACTCATGAAACTGCTTGTGTACTAAAATGCCATTATTAACACAACAGTAGTTTTCAGCAGTTGGTAATTATTGGCATAATTAAACATTTATCAAGAAACAAGTATTTATCATTCATTAAACTTTCATTAAAAATCCATCTTAGCACAAGCTAGATTACCCAGTGATTTTCAAGTGATAACTTCCTAAGTTCTGGCAGAAATATATAACATTTTGATAGTGGAGAAAGTCGTGTACAACACAGCCTTTCAGGCTTTGTGAACAATTACAGCATTTCAGATTTAGGAGTGTTATTTTTAAGCATTCTATAAGACTTGGACAAGGAAAGTACTTGGCTATTTTCTGTAGTGTTTACCGAGTTTGGCACTTTATAAAGGTGTATTTCAGAAAACAAGATGCCCTTGGCCATGAAAAGCCAGTGCTAAGTAAGCTTTGTAATTGCATTTAGGTAACTTAAATTCCCACAAAGCATGAAGTGTTTACATATACTGGGACATGGAAATTTACTTTTTGTGATTGGACCATCTCATATAATCTGCCTTTATGGTATTGCAAAGGGAGGGAATCTTAGGCAAGATGTTTGTGACTGGGAAATCTTAAAGAGCTGTCTGGTCCTGATATAGTATTTTCCAACATTTAGTATTTCTGGTTGCTGAAGAGAAAAATACGCATGTTCTATTATCTAAAAGAAAGAGACCCCTTACATCTCTGATTTGGGTTTTATTTTGCAGAGTAGAGTCTCGGATCCTATCCCTAGTGTGTTCAGTTTTGATTGATTCATTTAGATGGCAGATTCATTAGTTTTGCCATATTTAGGTAAAAATAAAGGTAGACTAATTTGTGTGGATTTCAACATACAAAAAAAATGAGTTTATCCAATGCTCTGTAGTTATCTCTCATTCTGATTTTCTCATTTAACTGTTTTTAAGTCTTCTCTTCTTTTTACTTGCTATTCTACTTGGTTCTCATCTGCCATTCTCAATAACCCTTATTATCCCAGAAGCAGTGGCTTGCTTAATCTTGTAGTTATCAGTTGGCTATTTTACCTCCCAGTCCTTTCTTTCTTCTCTTGCTTCTGGGTATGATAGGAAGTACTGCTTACCCCCTCCTTCGTAATCACTGTTTCGCAAGAGGTACCCATTTGGAAAGGCTACTGCAAGTTTAAAATGCTCTTATGTGATTGTGTAGATTGTGGTGGGGAAAAAACAATATTCAGTGAGCAAGACTTGCCTCGAAAAGCTCCTTCACGTACATACTAGTGCTTCACATCTTAGCCCATATTCAGCAACTTTGTTTGTGTTTTCTCTTGGGCGAAAAATTTACTGTATCAGTGCTTTTATGTCACAAGAATGAATTGAATTCGTACCCTTTAGTGCAAACAACAATAGACAGAGTGGTAACCTAGTGGAAAACAAATAGACGCCCCGTCCCTTTTGGGGATTCAGAGAGGTTCAGAAAGATGGAGCTGACGGTAGAGAGGTGGCAGATAAAAACAGGCCGAAGCAGGAAAGAATCCTGCGGTCATTTATTACCATGCCATCTTCATAGTGTTTGCTGAACCAAGGTGCAGAGTAATGATTCAGACAAATGATGTTAATAATAATAGCTGGCCCTTTGGCAAAAATGGAATACCTAGTATTGCAGCATGAGACCTAATCAGATTCTCCAAAACTTGCTTCAGAACGATACAATTTTTTGTCATCAGGTTTTCCGTCAATTCATTCTCCTTGGATACAGTATTTTTAAAAGAAGCAAAATGACGAGCAATTATTTTCCATCAAGGGGGAAAAAAAAAAGGATTTTAAATATTATATTTAATGTATACTTCAAAGCTAGTTTTAAAATAATGTGTTTTGTTTATTTTTGGTAAAATTAGAACTGTTAAAATCAACAGTATCTGCAAGATACTTATAATCATAGACTGCTTCATCACATCTAGAAACTTTCTGGAGTTTATTATCTTTTTTTTTTTTTTTCCACATTATCCATGAAGAATTCACCTTACTTATTGTAAGTGAATGATGGCTCATATGCCTTACAGGTTTTTTTTGTTGCATGCAGAGTATCACCGGTAAAACCGAGATCCATGTAAAGCCTACCCACAGATTTTTAAGAATGGGTTGTTGTTAGTGCTAAGGGTCTGATTAATTACTTTGATCTGATGTTAGGTATTCTTACGTAAATGAACACTTTCACCCAAAAAATCTTGCCAACCATTTTGTACTGTTCAGATATGACATGGTTTTGTTGTTCTTTTTAATAATACCTGCAATTTTTAGGCATATAGGTTGCAATTATTTTTATTAGCTGCCGTTCCGTTAACAACACAACCAACATCTGTTTTAATCTAAACATCATCAGACTTATTAATTAGGTACATTTTGGCATCAATTTATCACACATGCTTTGACACTTTTGATACTTGAAGCATAAGCTATTATGTGTAATGAAAAAAAAAATAAGTATGATTTGGAGTCGATGTTATACATCATCTGTAGGGGACAATTATGTTGGCATGTGGGAGGTTAATGTACACACTCTAGATTCCTTTGCTTGATTTGCTGTTTTCTTCTTCATAACTCTAGGTAAACAGTTTGTGCTGCCATTTAATGCGCAGGTTAAGTGTAGTTGCAGGCTATTATACATCATTAGAGTAAGTAATATTCAGCTGTGCAAGAAAGATGGAAGCTTTTCACTTGTAGCCACTTGGACATTTCATTTTTCATCTAGTATGCCACTGCAAAAATTAGTTGTGGCAGGCCTGATGTAATTTATAGCCTGGTACCCTGAAATTAAGCAATGAATCACACCATTTTGGCTGATTAGAGTTAATGCATTTTTCCCGATGACATATTTTGTAAAACAATGCAGTTTATTCTAAACTTTGCCTTATCCGACCTAGTCATTTCTCACGTCAACCTGCGCAATGGATTGTACCGTGTACAGTGCACTATATCACCAGATTTCTTTTGGCATTGTACTGTAGTTATCTTCCAGTTTAAAGGAACAGCCTTCCCTTTCTCTCCTAATTTTCTCATTAGAAAACAGGCCCTTTCCTCTTCCTCCTTCCCCGCCCTCTGCTCTCCAACCAGACGATTCAGAAGCAAAACACAGGGTAACGCAATTCAATGCAGCTTGATTGAAAGTGCGGGGGGTAATGATCAAGTGAGTAGAGACCATTGGATTGTGCCTCAGGCCCTCACGCTCTGGATCTGGTCAATAACAAATTTATTGCTAATCAAATCCAATAAATACAAAACAGCATACATTTATTTTTATTTGGCACCTGGCTGGTCACAGAATAATAATAAAAAAAGGCAAGTCGGATACTGCCTTTCCGAGGGATGCGCTGTAGCTAACGTGTGCTACACGTAAAGGTACTGTACATCGCGGTACTGTCAGTCCAAAAAGACTGCGGGCAGGCAGTCCCAAAGAAACCTTGCTGTGTATGGCTGATTACTGGTGGGCATTGTATCCCACTTGCTTTGGAATATATTAACGGTGCCAGCTCTTGAGTTTGGAGCATTCTGTTAGCTGAGATACCTTGCGATAGGGAGAGGTATCACTGCAGAACAGGATCTATAGGTATTAGTGTCAAGAAGAATAATGTCTTCCTTGCCCTTTCTCCTGGGTTATTGCATGGGTTATACAAAGACTGGGATGAGTTAATAGAAAACAAAGAAACTAAAGGTGTGTGGGGAGGAGAGGGGAATCAACAGCAGAGCTGAGACGTGAATTTTACCGTTGCCAAAAATAATGTGCGACCGTTCTTTCCCCCCAAAGCACTAACACGCATAAGAGCGCACGACATAATCATTGCAGGCATCTTGCACCATGTAAACCTGACACGGACAAACAGTGGATAGCTAATGTAAAGCTGACGTTCGGTATCCGGGAGTTTTTGTATTCATATATTTTTATATGTGTGTGCATGAAATTTAGCTAAAACTTCTGCATGCTGCAATTTGTTACACAGGCACATTATGAATTACAAAGTGAATGCCAAAGATACAAACTGAATAAAATGATGGGAAATCTTCACTTACATGAGAAGCGCAGCTTATGTAGCTTGAAAGTCACATAGTGCATAAATTCCTTCTTTCTTAGCTGCTGGCATCTCTCTTATTTTTGAATGGTTTGTGGAAAAAAGCAAAACCAGTCTGCAGCATGTAGGAGAACAGCCCAGCACACCTGCAAAAATCCAGCCTACCTTGTTCACACCCAAGATAGGAGAAAATGATTTATTATCTGTCCCTTGAATTTCTCTGAGCGTTCTGTCTAAACTTTAAAAGCAGATTACATTTGCGATTAAACCTTAACAAATGTTGTTTTAACTAGACTGCAATATATGTTATTGACAACAAGCTTTTTTCCCCCTGAAAATAACATTGGTGCTTAGGCATGCAATTTACAAAAATGACAAGGAAGGGTGGTACTTTTCCCAAGGTGAATGTGAGTTGACTGATTAGCTGGTATTTTAACTTAGATTCTTGCAAATTACAGACATAAGAAACCCTGCAATTTATATGTACTTTAGAAGTGAAAGCTTTAATCCCATGATTCATGAAAGTAAAGTGGTAATAATTTAAGTACCATATTTTATTTATCCCTCAGAGTTGTCAGCTGATACCAGAAGTATTCTCACTATTTTTGGGTTGCTGCCTTTGGCCACCTAATTGCTTCTTAGGAAGTAAGAGGGAAATTGCTTATATAACTGCATGGATTGTCTTTGGCAACGTCAAGCCAAGGCATCAATCAGTCCATCTGGGTAAAATCACAAGCTGACTCCGATATTGCTAAATATTTATACTGTCAAATACACACAGACATCCAGATGAAAAGAGGCATTCATTAGGAATGCTCCAGCTTGTCAGTTTAAAGATGTAGATTAGAGCAAAACCTCCCACTATGGTACTGAGTGCTCAGGAAAAGTCTATATTTAGCCATTCTGAGCAATAAATATCATCATATTGCCTCATTTAGGTAAATAGAGAATAAATATTGTCAAGATGATCTAGAGATAATGTAAACAGATCCCTGCTCAGAGTCTGTGTTACTAGGGTAAATTCCAGGACATTGGTGTGCTGCTGATGCTTTTTGGTTTAACCCTTTTTCTTAATCACATTCCCGTCCCCTTTACAGTAAGAGTAAGATTTGTGCCTTGCAGATGAGAAGAGATGAAAAAAAATAGAAGGTGGGGTTTCCTTTTAGACAAAAGGTGATTTCAAATTCTGAGTTATTACATTAATTAGTAGTTTTGCTCTAATATTTTCTTGGCATTGCTAGAGGCTCCTGCCACTGCTGCTGCTGGAAGATACAGATATCTGTAGCAACGCTGAAGCTCATTCCAGAGTTTAACATGGGAACTGACAAAGCCTATCAGTCAGAAGGACATCACAGCTCTAAGGTTCAGACATGATTTCAAGAGTACACCCAGTTAAGACTCATAGTGGAATTTCTTTTATAGCATACTTTTTCAGTGATAAGATGAAACATGTTGTAAGAATGAGCAATGAAAAATCAGTACTTTGACGAGAATTAAGTTACTGTCCTGCTTCAAAGTGGGTGGCTTCTCCTGACAAATTAAGGGTAAAATTTGTTCACTATACTCCATATACAAAAAAGATAAAAGAAGATTTTTTTTATTTTTTTACCTTTTGGGGAAGGCCTGTTCCTCTCCGTAGAATTGGTACCTTGGAAGTTACATACAAGGAGAGTGGTGACTGACGTCAAAGTTTTAGTTAATTACACTAGATGACTTTTTAGATTAATAATTAACATCTCTCTTTATAACTAAATATCTGTAATTAATCAGCAAATCATAATGTGGAGACTAATTAACTTCAAACTCAAATCTTAACAGAAAATCCATATTACTATCCAGCATCATTAATTACTGTAGTAATCAAAGTTATTCCTCATGGGATTTGACATACAGCTTTGTGGGTTTATAAACCAAGCTATTATCACAAAAAAAAAAAAAAAAAAAACATTTTGAAAGCAGCTTCAAATAGCATTATAGATAACTGAAGCATTAGATTGGAAATTTAAACAAGTTTCCATTTTGTCTGTATTATGTTATCAATGATCTACTCACTGAAGCTGGGTTAGTAACTAGGAGAGTACACTTTCCTTCTTACTATGTGTATGCGGGTTTTTTTGTAGGTTGGTTCTGTGGGGTTTTTTTTGGTTTGTTGTTTTTGTTTCCTTTTGGGGTTACGGCGGTGATTTCTGTGAGAAGATTCATTTGTCAGTGTCCTTGAAAAATATGCCAGACTTTCTGGTAGCTTTTGTCGTGGTGCTATCCATGCTAGTTAGCTGTTTAAGAAATGAATTAACAGCAGTTTGTACCCTGGCATTATTCACAGGAAAGTACCAAAAAATAAAGGCTTGAGCTTTAAGATACAGAGAAATCTTTAGCTGTTGATTAGTCAGTGTTCAATGGAAAAAAGGACAAAAAGGGCTTTTATGAAAAAAAGAAAAAATCACCCCAAACAAATCTTATTTTAATTAGCGTGGACATCACAACTAGAAAGATTTGGAATGTGTTCATTTTAATTTTTAATAAACGTGAAAGGCAATAGTACCATTACAGCACACGGAAATCCCTTAGCTGTTTTTCATTTAGGAAGTTAGGAGTTAAAATTGTGTCTAAAATCCACATTTCAATTATTTTATCACCTAATCTTCCAAGTACGCACATCCGATACTGTTCTTTTGTGTGGCAGCTGTAAAAATCGTAAGCAATTTTTACTGTCAAGAAAACTCTGAATAAATAGAGGCTGTTAACTTAGGCAGATATCTGAGGTTATTTGGTGGCAATCAAGAACTCACAGCACTTCAACTAATGGGTTATGATCAGAAACTGTTCCTAATAGCCAGCTAGACGGATCTGAATATGAAGATTTCTATAATTTTGTTGTCAGCTTGTGATGTACTCTAGTGCTAATTATTTGGAACAATTATGTTTTCCTAATAACAAAAGAAGAAGCAGTGAATTAAGCAGGCTTACCTTCAGATCTTTAGATAACAGTTTAAATGCACTTGCCATTAAGAAATAACATTTCTTTTTCCTGTATGGAACCCTAATTATTGAAGATGCTTGTCTTTTAAAATCTACTTTTTCTACTTCTTTTAAGCATGTTCAATGTGTCAGTTTACACTGATGACTTCAGTAACTAGTATTTTCTCAGTCTTAGGTTTATGCCTGTACCTCCCATAGACTGCTTACTTCATTTGGTTATTCAAAAACCATAATTAGTGCAGTAATTAACATGTGGATCCTTCAAAGGAAGACTGTTAGAATCATGGGACGTCTCTCATCATTCTTACTGATGTATAGATGATAAAAAGACTTAGGTTGAGGTGACAACAGGATTTGTATTACCGCACATTATCTGAGCTGCAGGGAAATTCAGACAAGACTGCGGTCCATGGAGTCTTTCCTTTTGAAAAAAGTAATTATCCACACTGTTTCTATAATGTAACTAGGTGTTATCCTGTATTTGCAGCTGTCAAATCATTTGTTTTAAAACCATTATTTTATACCATATGAACACTGGAAAGTTTGGGGTTTTGCACGTTATCTTTTAACCAATTACAGAAGTGGGGTGCAGCAAATGCAGCAATAATAGCAATAACAATAATAGTAATTTATACGAGCATAGCAGATTCCTTCTTGACAGTTGATTTCAGCGATGTTTATGGTAATGTTAAGTCGATACAGTCGTAAGATTACATCCATAAAGAAAAGGCCCAATTTTATTTTATTTATTTTCCCTGGAGAAAATATGTTTGTTTGTTTGTTTGCTTAAGATCTCAGATAAGCTGAATCTGTTGTGTTTTCAAGCCATAGTAAATCAGTTGCTGCATTTGAATCTCTATGGTTCACATAAATGTATTCCAGTATTTTTCAGAGCTGCTTATAGCTGATGTCTTCAGCTTCAATCTACAATGCTTTAAATTAGCGCATTAAGGAAATTCACATTCTTTCATTCAGCCTTTAACTTTCTGTAAGTAGTGGTCCTCTTTTTCAAATTCACTGACATATGCCAGAAAAATTCAGTATTTTACCCTACAGGCAGCCCATGGGACTGGGATGAAATGGCCTCTATACATAGGGTATGACTTTATTTGCTAAAGAGGTTATTTGAAAAAGCCCTTAGGGTACTGCTGCCCTTTTGTCCCTCAAACTAGTAGGGGGAAAAATATAAAAGGAACTACACAGTAATCCCTTGTAGACAGGTGACCTTAAGCCAATTCTGTACTGTAAGGTTTGTTTCCATTTAAACTCAAAACAGACAAAGGGAAAAAAAAAGAAAAAAAAAAACACACAAATTGCAGGTTTTAATCTGTTACAGAAACCTTGCAATATTTTTTCTGTCAATGATTATCAAATACATACAAGCTTTACTGGAAATGCGTAAAATTCAGTATTGTCCTACATAATTTAACTTAATGTTCTGTAGACAATGTGTGTCCTATATGATGGCAAAAAAAAGCATCTGAGGACTGATGGAGATAAACATTACTGTGTTTATTTCAGGTAACCAGTTAAGGATTTTACTTACTAGTGTCTAAATCCTGCAAGGACAGCCAAGCACAATAAAACAGAAGCATATAGACCTTCTGACTTCAATAGCAGTATTAACATATTAAAAGTTGCTCAAAATCAGGACCCTGGGAAAAACAGCAATCACATTTGTCCTTTGAAGTTCTTTTCTTTCTGTCCTTCTTCGAGTTTACTGCTGGTTGAGGTGAACAGAACAACAACCAAGCTGGATCGGAGTTATCCGAGAGTCGTGGTCCCACCTCAGGTGTACCCACCTTGTGCTGTGTGCCTGGTATTTAAACCTGCAGTCATCTGCCACAGCTTTACAGGGAAAGGCACAGTGTTACTCTTGATCCGATGCAATCGGCTGTTGTTAAATATGCACTACCCAGACTAGATACTGCTTTTCAATAGACAGTCTTCAAAATACCATTATAAATTATGAAGAGCGGCTCTGAACCCTCGTCAGGATAGCCTCCAATAAGTCACAGGTGTGACATCACTGAGCACCGTAATTAATGGGTGTTATGCCACTCCCTTGACTTACGAGTTTTTCAGAGGCTTTTAATTACTTTTGAGTTGAAGCCATTCTGGCAGAATTTTGAACAAACTCTGGTGGCAGCCTAGCCTCTGAATGAAGCTGTTCCAGCGACATTTAGAAAAAAAAAAAAAGCGACTCTGGTGGCTAAAGGAAAATGTTTCAGCCGTTCTTCACGCCTGGTAGTCTAGAGGGAGGTTAAAGGAAACAGCTTCTGTTGACTGCTGCAGGCACTTAGTTACTGTGTTCCCTTTCTGCATCTGGGGAGGAGCTGTAAAAACTGTGGTCAAATCCATATATTATATAAAACAAAAGAGAGAAAAAATCTGAAAAGCCAAGAATGGCTGGAAGGGGTATCATGATGTCATCAACCTGGTTTTTGGTATAGAAAAGCCATTGTTTCACACGTGAGTGCAGACTTCATGTAACTGATAGAATAAATAGAAAGGAGGGAATGCCACCATTTATCACCTATCAAGAATCAACTATAAATGATGACCAAGTAATCAGCATTTCAAATGTTATTTTTTAAAATAGAAACTGACTTCAGAGCCGAAATCCACTAAAAGAAGAAGAATTTTAGAGGTAGTGCAAACTGCCTCGTCTTCACCCCTCATACGCCCGTGCACCAGAATGCACATATCATAATATTAAGTTAACTCAGGTGTAAAGCTTTGTTCTCTAAACAGCTGAAGCTTCATGTCATTGTTTGTACACACAAAACACACATATTTCTCCATATGTTGGCACCATATTGGTGCTATCACCATAGCATTCCCTCCTCTTCAGATGATCTTTTGTTAAAACATTTATTTTTGTGAGGCAAATAAAATATAGTAAATGTAAACCAATTATTTAACCAAATTACTTTGATCATGGGAAACTGACAATTAGCATTACAGCTTCTCAGCAGTGAAATCCACACAATAGAGCAGACTATGATATTCTGTACTGCAGTGCAAGTCAATGTAGTGCATTTATTTTGTGTAGCAAGCTGCGAGAGAGGAGGAGGAAAGTGCAGGAGATGAGTGAAGTCCATGTTGATGAACTATTGTTGTATATCCGTGCTTTGTGTTGTAAGTTATTTAGTTTTTCTAATTGATTGTTAATATATTGTGACAGCTCTTCACAGAAGCCTTGATGACTGATGTCAACACTAAAAGCACATCCACAAGGGTACCACCTGATCAGCTAATCAATGAACGTGTTAGAGACTTGCCCAAACTACTGTTTGTAACTCTCATTTCTAGTAAAGGATTGAGATGCACAGGGTAGTTTGGTTACCTGCAATGGTTACACATTTTAATAGCTCTACCTTTGCACATGGATTGTTAAAAAAAAGAGAGGGAGAGAGAGAGAGAAATGATATGCACCAGTACACCCACATGATTTGGGTTTATTTTCAAAGCTTGAATGCATCAACCCTTCCACGAAATAGCTGTGAGTTAGGAGAGCATTCTGGGTATTGTCATGCAAATGAGGCCACCAAACATAACACTTTGATTCCAAATTGCTCTGCAGTGACAAGTAGCTTTTAAAACTGGAGCAGGGTTTTCCAAGCTAAGTGGGCAACCCTATATATCCTCTGAGATCCACTTTCTAAAATAAGTGCCTGTGTCTGAAGTCCTAATTCCACGTCTGAGTGCTCAGATTGGCACTTAGTACATGCCAGCACATCTCATTCTAATGCATATTAAGGTGGTCCTTTATGCTTGAATATTGTGCTTCTCCCGTATTCGTACATTGCAAGGAAAAGAAGAAAAAAGAAAAAAAAATAGAAGATGCATGTAGCACTGAGAAGCTGAGTTTGGTCTGGTATTCAGCAACTCATAAAGCCAAGGTATCTTGACATATCACTTCAACCAGTAGAAATTTTACTTAATAGTAGACCAGCTTCTCCAGAACTTGTCCAACAGTTAGTTTATGAGCAAAAAGCAAGAAGTCTACACTTGCCTTATGGTTCATCATATCTCTAATCAGAAGCTATTTTGGTCCAGTTTGGTCCAGGAGCAGTTTCAGAACTGATAAGAGAATGTGACAGACTTCTCTATCTCTATCTCTCTTTCTAAGAAAAGAAGCCCATTCCAAATACTTTTGTTGACTGCATTCATGAAAAACGGTGCAGGAAGAACAACAGAGTTAAATACAGTGCCTATGCCAGGAGATTCAGGACTACGTAGCTTTTAAGTAGCGTCTTAATGCCAATTGGAAGCCAAGGTGGATCTCAGACCACTGGCATCAAATAATGAAGAGTGAGCAGAATCTATTTTTTCTTTTCTAATCCCAAATTAATTACATTATGAACCAATGGCAATTTTGTTCATGACATGAATATGGCCACAATTTTCCTCTTAACCTCTGACCACTATTGTTCTGTGTGCTGTGCTCTGGAGATTACAAAGTTAAGGATATAAATCAAAGGGCTGTCGTAGGAATGGAAGTCCTTGATCTGCTGGCCAGGTAAGGATTTATAAAAACTGACAGAGGCAGTAGGTACTGGATTGCTGCAATGATAATGACAGCCAGGCTTCTAAAATCCGCTGTGGCCCAGCATCAGCTACGCTATCAAGTGTAGTGTTGCATGTTGCCTTATAGAAATGCCAATTGGTCTTTTAAGTACAGATTTGGGTGTCTAGTTTGAGGCACTCCCATTTGAAAATGTAGATCTTACGGACTTCACAGATAGATCTTTTCACACATGCATCTCTGTCCTCAGAAATACGAGCTTTCCTGGGATGACTGAATCGGTTTATGGAGAGGATTACCTTCAAGACTGGGCTTTCTGATGTCTGCTGCACATCTAGATGGTACCTGAACTCTAGAAATCGAGTTGCCCTCAGACCATCCCAGCATATAGATCTCTAAATATTTGGGTTTAAAATACTTAATATTGGTAGATTAACAAAAAGGAAAAGAAAAACAAAAATTGTGATTTTGAGTAAGAGCTAGTGCAATTGCCCATCCTTTTTTTGTTGTCTGTTAGCTACAATATCTCCAAGCCTCTTTGCAGCTGTTATTTAAGTAAAACTTGATGTTACATTTCCTTTTATTACAAGTGCTATTTATACACAAATTGGAGCAGATCATGATGCAGCAAAGAACTTTTTATACTGCATACGTTGTGCAGCAAAATAGTGCGTTATCAGCATTACACGCTTCAGTGAGGAATGTTTTGCTGTTTTAAATCTGATCATTATGAGAAGAATTTAGTGTCTAGATACAAAGATTTTACTGGAAAGTTTTGAGCTAGGCTGTTGTCATCTAACTGAAAATGGAAACTTGTTCATGATAATTGGACGATGGGGATTAATGGAAAAACCAGACTGTATATACTGTTTAGATGCAACTTCAGAGATCTACTTCATCAGCTAGAAGAGGGTTGCACTCATTTTTGCTGGCTTGCTGTGGGACAATACCAGAAATAATTGGCAATCCATTGCCATACTGCACTTAAACCCCTTGTCTACAAACATGATGCAAAGTGAAGGTGGTTGAGGTTTCATAAAAATGAAGCACATGGTGTGACAGACCCATCTGTGCCAGCTTTATAAAACAAAAGTGCCCAATTTTATCATCATTGCCTTTTGTTCTGCACAATGCTGTTCGTGCAGTGGTTTTATGAATGCTTGCCGGCAGAGTCTGTAAGCCTCGATTTATCTAACTGCATCCTCTCCTGTGCTGTCTGCTCTCAATTGCACTGCTAGCTTCCCTGCCCCCATAGTTTCCTTCCCTTATCCGGCCCTTCTCCCCGAACAAATCCGAGTTAGAACCTCCTAGCAATTTTCCAAGGTTCTGGGCTCAAAGACTAAAGTAATTTGTTTTTGAATTGCAGATCAAACATAAACTGCAAAGAAGCATTTAATCAGTTAGGAGAAGCAAGGGTATGGCTTGTTTAAGTCCCAGAATCCATAAACCTGTAATGATTTTATTATATTGGTGTCAGTTTTCATTATTTTCATGAATGGGTATTCCCTGCTTAATGCACAATATTTGCATCTGATGAACCAACGAGTTTAAACACGGTTTGTTTTAATGCTTTGTGAATTTGCATTCAAATTCATCAGGAGTAATTCTATTTGAAATCACACTGGGCTAAACACAGTGGTTGTAAATCCATTTGAATTGAGATGCCAGAATCAGCCCATTAATCTACAAATCTACAATATAATTTTTGTGTGGTTGGTGGGCTTTTGTTCTGTTTTTTTTTTGTTTGTTTTTTTTTTTTTTCATGACGAGGCAGAGGGGATACCAAGCGCTGGTGTGGGAGGGAAGGTGCTCAGGGAGGTTGTGATAAATTGACCAAGAGGGAGTATATCTTTGTTATGGAAACAGTCCCATGAAAGGAACGTATGAAAGGCCAGAGACCAGGCTTTGAGCGTGTCTGTCACTGCCACTGCCACTTGAGGTAGTTGCACGAGGAGAAAGTCTCTCAGACACGCGGGTTTTGTAATATTGAGGACGATAGAGGCTGTCAGCACCTTCCCAGAGCATCAAAGGTCCCCCAGAACTCATAGCAGGGCTCTGGCCTGCATTTACTGTTTACGTCCGTGTGGTGAACACTGCCAGCATGGGTTTCTCTGTGGTCTCTTGTTAAAAATGGAATGAAAAATACAGCAAGGTTCACCTCCAACAGAAACAGGGTTATTTTGGAAGGTGTGCAGGGGGCTGTGTTACGGCAAACAGTGCTTCATTTCTGGATGGCTGCAGAAGAAATGCGCGCCTCTTTCAGCATTTAGAGAGTGGTTTTAACTTCTGTGTTCTTAAATGGACCAATCTGTCTGGAATTAGGATGTCTGTATAAGCTGGTAGTTACCAGATTTGAAGGTGGGCCTATCGTTGTCTGAGAGTGCAAAGACATCTGTATCAGAGAGTACTCTGTGAAAAGAAAGGCTTATGAACAACATTTTCCACACTATACATACTTCTTAAGTGTAGCAATATTTTTTTAAATGCAAATTATTTTAAAAACTACAAAAATGTATTGTTAACTTACTTAATTTACCTTAGCCTTTTAAAGGGAATATCTTCATTTATTTGAATAGGTGAACATTCAAATGGGATCCAGCAGGTACATTGAAACATGTTCACACAATCATTTTGCAAAGGTAGATTCAGGTTATTTCAGCCAGAGAGAGATATATTTGGCTGTGGACAAAAGTGATTTTTAGCTAACTTTGTGACGGCCTTCCTCTGAGGACAAGCAGTGCTGATTTGGCCTTTTTAAAGCAGAAATTAAAGTCTAAGACCCTGCTTTGAATATGTCATAGACTGGGGCTAACCAAGAGCCCAACTCAGAAAAAGCATTTAAGCCTATGCTTGGCATTAGCTATGTGCTTAATTCCCAAAAGCCTAACTATGGGCCCTTTCTTATGCACTTGCAAGAATCGTGATGATCAGGAAGTCTACCATCTGACATCTGTGAAATGAGCTGGTAGACTGAGTCTTTTTCATAATGAACCAGTTTCCATCTCATAAAATTCTGTAATTGCAGATGGTATCGGTGGACACCTATGACAATCTCAGCAGAGATTGCAGCACGGCATTCCTCATTATAGGATACATGGACACTGAACTCCTCTCTGCTCACGAACATGGGGTTGATTCATTGACAGGGCATTATCAGGAAAATTGCGGTGATGTGACTAGTGCTTCACTGTGGGTAAATGGAGTACCTCAACTCTGGGAGTTGACAATAGGCTCTTCTAAGAAATTATAATGCCGTGATTAAGACATAAAGCTGGGCCTCAATACACCTGGGAATTCTTCTGTGACCCTGGCAACACACTTTTTGCTGCTTTTCACTTCTCTGCCTGCAAAAGTTAGAACAATGCTTTCTTATTTTATGGCGTTAAAGTGATAAATATACTACTGTTGTGAGCAATTCAGAAGATACAGTTAGGGAGGCACATGGCTAGATAAATGCCATTAGATTTTAAATGCATTCTGTTTGGTTTTGCATTTGCATGTGCTTGTACTTAGCACTAGTAGAAAGCAGGCCAATTTTATTTTGCTTCCTAATTCTGCATTGAGGAAATTAGCTTTAGGTACACAGATCCAAAAATCGGGCATAAAATTCACTCTGTTGTGAAAGAGACCCTAAAAAATAACACATGGAAGAGAAAATACTTTAATTTTGGAGTTCTTTTAGCTTGTTCTTCTAGACACTGGTATTGATTTCATTTGTCTACATTTTAATACGCGTATTTTCTTATTACAAAGAAAATAATATCATCCAGAGAGCTTCAGAGTCTTTTTATTTTAGTAGAAGCACCCGAGTAGTGTTTTAAGGATACTGGGAGACACACTGAAAGAAATGGTGAACCTCAAGAGGTTTTGGACCACTAGAATGGATAGTGGAAGAGGTGGCTATGAAATCCCCAAGTAAGCCCTACCTGGGACTCCCAGCAGCTGTTTCAACCTGTGATGCCACGGGCTGCTCAGAAGCTCTTTAATCTGCACATCTTTGAAATGACAGACCACAATGCATCCTCCTGTGCGTTTTGTCTGCTATGTGCCAGAAGTTAGGAAACTGTTTGTTCACTAAACTATGGAAGCTGAAAAAAAGAGCAAGAAGTAATACTAAAAAGAAGTAGCTGAAATAAGAACCCTTTAACATAAGTGTCAGCAGGAGCTGTTAGTTTCTCAGTGTTTTTGAAAATCGCATCTTCCACGTATCTGGCTTTAGGCTTCTTTAGGCTTCTGATGTTGTTGGTTTTTTTAATATTTTATTTTATTTTTGGGAGTGGGAGGGTGTTATCTGGTCTCTGTCTTGTCATATATCACAAGCTTTACCACTTTTCACAGAAATTATCATGCCTTCCTCTGAAATTTTGTCTATGGCACTCAAAAATTTGAACTGTTCCAGTAATAGCAATAGTGCTTGGGGTCCACTTATGTTACCACTAACAATGCTGTAGCAGTTCTGTGTAACAGCAGAGTAAGAAGTGCATCCACTGCACTGTGCAACATGCTATAGATAAACATACTAGGAACCATTGTGTTTGCATCATTTAAATAACATGTTTTTAAACATTATTTGGCATCAGTTGTAGACAGATACGTAAAATAAATCTTCGAGCAAGTACTATCAAAAGTAACAGCTAAGTGGAATTTAAAATGTATTACAAAAATGTGATCACTAATAAGTTTTTAGACATTCCCTCTTCTGGTCTAAACTGGGCCTCAGGAGCTAAAAAATAAGAAGAGCTAATGAAATGACCTGACAGAATGGGAGGGTTTGTTTACTAGTCCGTATTTGAGTAGGATTCATGCTCCATGTGATTGACAGTCATTGCAAATTCTTTGGCTTTTTAAGACTCAAGGCGCCGCAGTCTTGGGTGAACTTCAGTTCAGAACGGAGTTGTTTACAGAAGTTAACTAAGTAGTTACTGGAGGATCGCATGCCACGTTTCACTGGACTGTTGTGGGATGGTACGGGTTTGCAGTGCAAATGGCGATGACTCAGGTTAAAACCTATTCCAGCTCTTGTGGGAGCCTCGTTGCTCTGGCACCTGGAAAGGCTAGGTAGCTGAATTGGCTTCCATTGCTCACCATGTCCAAATTTCTTCCCACAGTGTGGCTTGAATGTTTTAGCATTTCATCAAAATCAGATTACGGTGATCCAAAAGGGACAAAAATTTTCCTTCCTCTTCAGCATTTGCATCAAAAAATTAGAGGTTGTTGTTGCCAGAATGTGTGCACTTAAAGCTTCAACATCTCCATGCAAGCCAGCCTTCTAATAACTTTTGTTTCTCTGTTTTGAATATTCCTTAGTCAGTGTCTCTCCCCTAGCGAAGCTGAGACATAATTCAGTTGTATCTGTACCAGAGCAATGTGCAGGAGACATGCTTTTGAACCTGCAATTAAAAATTGCTTTGGCCTGTTTTCTGTTCCTGCTTTATCTTTTCATAAACTCATGTCTAATTTGATGACCACTGTCATTCTTTAGATTTCTTCAGCATTGCAGTTCTCAAGGGACTTATCTCTCACTAAGTGTCATGTTTGCAGATTAACTTTCTCCACATGCACCAGTATGCAGCAGCACAAGTTGAATCTTTCATCATTATTTTTTTATTTATTTGTTACATCCTGTTGCTCTTTGTGATGTTTTTAACACTTCCTCACAACTTATTATTATCTGTGTATTCCACCCAAAAGCTGTTGACTTCTACCTCTGGCTAACCAACTGCTTGGGTAGCTTTATTGACAGTACAGCATGGAAGTGATTCAGATCTCACAAACACAACTTTGCAGCTGGGTGGAAGCACCTGGAGTAAGGAGCTTCTGAGCACTTGTACTGAGCCATGGTGCAGTGGTTTACTTTTCACGTCGCACGCAGCCATGGCACGCCGACATAGCAATTCCTGCGTCGGGAGTGTTCAGCAGTGGCTCTGAAAGCACCACCTTTGGTGTCTTCTGTCTTGTTTTATCTACGTACAGCCTAGTGCCTTCTAACGCTAGAAGTGGGAGACAGCTCGTTTAGGTACTACTGTATCAGTAGCACTGAAGATACATTTCTGTCAGTGGAAGGTCAATTATATGAACAGCTCTTCCTTTGAAGATATGCTGGAAACATGCTGCTTCCATCTTTCACCAGAGGTGAATCATGAAAAGAAGACTTTGTCACAAACTCGACCCTCGAAAGTGGTATAAAAGAGTTACCTGTCTCTCCAGCCTCTGCTTCCCATCCGACCCTCCAGGACCAGCATGTACCCCGCTTCACATTTCTTAAATAATCCTGTGGTTACTGCTAAGCCTGTGTGACACTCTGAAATATCAACATCTTTTCTGAGAATTAGGCATTATAAGCCTTGATGCTTCCCGTGCCTGAGGTGGAGTGATGGGGCCAGCAGAGGGGAAGGCCACCCTGGGAAGTAGCTGGACCACTTCTACCCAGCCCTGTTCCCTCCTTCTCAGAAGTAATGGGACACAGTGCACTGACACAGACCTTTGGGGTGGGAAATCAGATGGCAAAAGCTCTGCAACCACCTGCATAATTAATTCAGCTTTGTCTTATGCCAGGTACCAGTTTGGGAACAGCTGTGGTTGATCCTATGTTAGGGTTACACGTGTGAGGCTGAAGCACCTCATCTTTTTCTTTCAAAGCAGAGGGTGGCATGACCTACGGCTTTCAGACAACCATCTAAAGCTCCTCTCTAGCTTCAGATCCATTGCAAAAATGTATAAATACTATTAGCCACTGATACTGCATTTGGTGCTATAAAAGCAAAGAAATAGGTCTTTCTCCATTGAACTTACGTGTAAGTTAAAGCCCCCAACCTTCTTTACCTTGTTTTCTTCTGAAACCGGTTGTAATGCTTGCTCACTGTGCCAACCACTACCATTTGAACAGATGCATGTCACTCCTCCAGTTGTCTTTCCTAAATTCCCAGCAAACGAGAGACAAAAATGAACATATCAGCTATATGTCAGTGTCCAGATAAAAAGCTGCAGAGTTAAGTTATGAAGCTCACCCTTGTTCACGAAATTAACTGATCTCATATTGGCCCAGCAGAGCTTCTTCTCTCTGACAGATTATTACTTCTAATCATATGAATCAGTGCTCATTCCGGTGTGATTTTGATGAAGTCCATAAAAGACAGCACGCTCATCTCCTCCGATGCTTTGAATATTGAAATAGAACATTTTTTTTCTGGTAATTCTTCTGCATTAATTGCTTCTACTTATTCAATGAGTGTTAGCTTTTGTTATAACCCATCCCATAGACTCCTGACACCTTGCCTGCTGAGAAGTCCTGTCCTTGAAGGTACTATAGTGCACAATGATCAGAACTTATTGCTGATGTTTTGCTAGCATTTACTAGCAACATCTTGGCAGAGGGTGACCTCTAGTACTGTCTCTAAACATTTTCAATTTACAGACTCAAGAATTTTTGCTGTCTTTGCCTCTCATTCTTTTGAAGAGGTCAGCCCTTTACGAATTTGCCACAAGAAAGAAGTTCAAAATGCCCTATACACTTAAGCAGCTTAATAGGAATATAGCTACAATGAACACACAACATACAATTCATTTTAATATTTATAGAAGAAATTCACATTGTTTTAAGTGTACGCGAGCAGCTGCTGTCATTTGGCTATGAGCAGATGTTAGACCTCCGAAAGCTTCGCTGATAATTAAAATACTAACAGTTAGTGTTTTACCCCAGCTGCAGGTTCTGTTTACTGTAAATTTGATTTTAATGGTGCCTCTGTGCAGTTATTGAATAGAGGTTTGTTTTCTGCTATACATACAAAAGTGTCTACAATGAAGACAAATGGTTATTTCCCGTAATTTACCCTGGAAAGATATGAACATACACTGTAACGTAGTTGAATTTATAAATGAAATGCAGAGATGACTATCGCAGAGCAAATGGTAGTTTCTGTTATCTTAACTAACAAAAATAACCAAGAAAACTTACTAGTTCTAGTTATTCGCAAACATTCTGCCTAAAAGCTGCCGTGCTTTTCAAATGGGTTGAGACATGCCCTTGAGCAAAGAACAGGTGCTCCTTTTTACTGAATGGGTGCATAAATCAGAATAAATAAATAAATGAAATCACGATACTCAGATTTGATTGGTATACAGAAGAATATAATTTCTGCTTGATCATTTCATAACATGATTTTTTTTTTAATTTTTGGTGTCCCTTACAAGTGTCTGTTCTCTTTAGTGCATGTATGTACATCAAACGTTGGGAAAGGCTAGCCAATTTCAGAATTGTTAATCCCAAGGGCCTGATTATGCAAACACAATGCATAATGCAAGCTACCATGTTTAGTCCCTTTGAGACTATTGAGGCTAACTATGGCAGTAAGCAGTACTCTTGATAAATAAATGTTTATGAGACCAGGATCTAAATGTATATATTCTTGAAAAACAGAAACTCTTGCTGAGATAATAATGACAAAAAGTACCTTGGGCTTTTTTTTTTTTTTTTAGCAAAATAGTTACTGTCTGAGTTAGGACCCATTTCAGAAATCCCGATAATTTGTCTTATGATCAGAGCTTGTGGTTTGTTTGTTTGTTTTCTGATTTTCTCATATTAGCATTCCTATTATTTTTCATGTGATCTGATATGCTCTGATGGTCCAGGAAACAGAATTCTGCAGTCTGACCGAGCACAACCGGTTTCTCTTGCATTCTGGATTCTGGTTTAGAAGTGCTAAAAAGCACTGCAGTTACGCTGCAGGAGTTAAAGCAGAAAAAGTACATCCGTGTAGCATCAATGTCAGTTGTTCCCAAACTGAGGGCCTTTGAAGCCGGTGTGCAAAGAAATGTCCAGGCTGGCTACCCTCATCTCCAGCTGCTAAATTGCTTTGGAAAAGCTAGCTAAAGTACTCCAAATACATTCCTAATGCTACTTGTCCATACTGGTAATTGCTGTATATGCCTCAGTGAGGCTTTTGCTCCCAGGCAGGACTTGAGAAGATAAAGCCTGTATGGTGGCAAGTGTGTAAAGAGGAAAGGTAGTCTACAAGATAGTCTGGCACTGTGCGCATTGGGCAGTTGTAAAATCTATGCATTAACACCTTACCTGTTTACCGTGGTCAGTGGCAGTTTCAGTACATACATTTTTTATTTGCGTAGCTTCTGTAACGCTAGGCTTTATGGAGTTCATTTTTGACCTTAAGCGCAAGAAAAGAGAAGCTGAAATTTTTCACAGAGAAGGTCTTTTCCCAAAGGTTAATTGGACATTGGAAGGAAACCAAACCAAACCAAAGCAAACCAAACCTAAACACCGTAACTGAATGGCCCAGCTATTTATTTTGGTGGCTGTTTCTTGTTTTGCTTCTCTGTTGTTGCTGTTGACATAGTCCTGTAAGGTATGCAATGTCAAAATAACAAGCAGAAAATTTCAGTTTGGTTATCAGAAGAAAAAAAATCCAAAATTATTTCCTTTTACATTTTAAGAAAGCTAAATGGACATCTGCCACTTTGCTTAAGGTACCTGAAAGGTTAGCGCTTCATCCGTTATACAAGCAATTCTTAGAAGACCTTGAAGTTTCTAAACATGATGGAGGACAAAGGATAAAGCTAGAAGCAAAGGATGTTTTGAGTTTTAGCCTGAAACATGACATTTCTGGATTTTTAAGTATAGGATGAACTACTCACAGTATTTTGGAATTGGTTATGGTATTTAATTTTCTTTTTACAGTTAAAATATACTGAAAAGAAAAAACCCTTACTGCGTTGGTATCTCTCTCTTATTACCATTTACGTACCTTCTGTCAGTGGTGGAATTTTTTTATGTCTCTTAGGGAGCTGGTTAAGTTCCCTATAGGTATATCTATTTGTACTGCTTTACAAATATATGCTGCCTTTGTGGACATAATAGGTCTGACAGAGCCCTTTTGGCTTGCTGATTTATTTCACTTCTCAGTTTGACCCATCCTATTTTCTTCCTTCAGTAGAAGATATGAATGAGCCTTCACAACCTCTTTTATTTAGTAGCTTAACTAGCTGTTTTTGAAAATGCTGGCCCCTGTATTGCTTGTACATTAAAAAAAAAAAAAAAAACCTGAAAAAACACCTTAGAAAAGAAAAAGAATAGCTTTTACTATGGTTAAGGAAGAGATCTGAAAAATGTGGTTTATTATTATGGCCTCCAAAAATCAAGAAAATAGTCATGCTACAGTTCTTAGACTGCACTTAATTATTTAAAGATCGTTACAAAAAGGAAAAAAAAAAAGAATGAATGAATGAAAGAAAAAATGCAGAAATTTGGAGCTGGATCAGGGCCTAAATTATTCCTTTATGAACTTGGGTGGTGGGCTTTTACCATACCAGTCAAAATATTTTATTGTTACATAGACAAATAGACAATAACTTTTGAAATAAAGACATCAGTTGCTCATTCAAGTGATAGCCAATGTAAGTTGAATTTTCGATATCTTGTAGGAAGGTTGCATTTAGTTGAAAGAAAAGATGTTTCTTTGCGTTCACGTTGTTTAATATTCATTGCATTTTAATAGATACCAAATATTTGTATGTATCAGTAAATAATGTGCCTAATCACCAAAGTATGAAAAATGAACTGTTGCCAAATAGGGTGCTATAAATCAGGTCACCTGGAACTTTTGCAGGAAAGGCAAAATAGCTGTTTTAAGCATGCTGTGTAAATACAGATCATTTCCGTCATCCTAACAGATTATTTCATCTATGGCTTAGTGCTTTGTCCTAAAGGTGCTCCTTGTGAAGGATATCCTCAGCCCAGCCTCACCGTGCACAGCCACTGCTACAACTTTTGGGCAAGGTTCAAAATTCTGAAGAGGCGGCTGGTGGAGAGCAAAGTGGTGCTTTACATATAGTATTAGCAGAGACTTTCCTAACACATTACGCATTTCTTTCTGAGACAAGTCTCCTTAATGCCATCTTTATCTGCTACACGATGCATGAAATCTACTTTCTGTTTTAGAACTGCAGCTGACCCCCGACCCCTCGCGTGGCGCCACAATGTGACCTCTCTATTGTCATCAGCTTTCATTCTCTTGAAAATCCTATGAATTTTTATTACAAGTTTTTTTAAACCAAGCTGAGGCTTCAACAAATTACTTGACACAGATGAGATGAAGTTGTTGAAGTAGTGTTAGATAAGTTTTACAGCCAGCATGTGTGCTGCTGAACAGTACAAAGCCAGTGTCCTACAATGTCATACACCAGTAACTGCTGAGCCTACTATTGGATAAATACATCATTTTATGGAACATTGATTGTTCTATAAACCCAATGGAGTATTATGCTCTATGATCAAACCATTTAGATTGTGTGTAGAGCACAGAAAATGCCATATTCAGGATGGTACTAAAAGTGCCATTTGTGTATTTTATGGATGTCATTACGGGGGAAACTTCTCTCTGTAGGCCCTGTTTACTGCAAAATTTTTTAGTCTGTAATGACATTTTTCATTCACAACGTATGCCTTCAAGAGAGGGGGCCCTTGTTTTATTTGTTTCATTCGAGTTTACTGCACAAATCCTGTACGTTTTAATTAAATGTACGCTTAACAAAAGAATAAGGTATTTATTCTGTGGGGAACAAATGATGACAGTAACAAAAGAATAAAACAGACACACAAAAGGAAGTCAGGTACCGAGGAAAAGAGAGGGAAAAAGGTACTAAACCCTATTTGTAGTTTCCCAGAAGCACATTAAACATCAAAGCATTTCTTTTAGCCCTATTTTGGGAGTTTGTGGTCTCTGAGAATTAAAATAACCTGCGAATATGGATTTAATGTCTAAAAAATCCTGACATTTTCAAATAAAAAACTAACAGTCGCTCAGGACTCCAACTGATAAATAATGGTCCTGCTGAAATGACAGACTTCTTGGAAAGAAACCAATTCTGTGATCATTGCACCCCTAGATATGAAACACCTCTTTACAAATTGTCTGAATATGAGCTCTCATATCATTATATTTTGTCATTTTAATGCCTATTTGTGTATCTTCTTAATTTGCAGTGACATGCAATCAGCAACAAGTCCAGTTTTCCTAATATTAATGTGGGCTTGTATTGCAGCTTATGTTTGCCATGTCAGCCAACACTTACCCCTTCTCTTTGCCGGCTTTTAAGAGGGGGTGAGAGGCAAGCTGAATTTAGTAGGACAACATGATTTGTTGCTACATACAGTCCAATAATGTGACATGTTCCTTAAATACATAAAAATTCCTGCAAATGTTGTGTTGGATAGCAGTGCTCCATTATAGAAATGTGCTGTTTCAAAGTCAAAATAGCAGCTAAGCCTCAAAACATGTTGTTTTCTAAATATCTTCCCTACTTGGCTTTTCGCTGGTAAAACAAAAGAAAACCAGTAAAATCTGCAATTCATATTTACCATGAAAAATCACTAAAATTGAAGCTGATGTTCCCAGTAAATTCTTGGTCATAGTCCAGTAAAAATTTAAAGTTACAGTAGATTCACATTAGTTTAAATGACACTTGAACTTCTACATAGCTCAACATTAATTCATTATAGTTGAAATGGAAGAATCTTCAGTGGGTGAATCTTTTACAATCTGATTGAGGCTGTTACATTTTATAGGAGCCATTTTTCAAAGCAGTACTGACAGCACTCGAAGTTATTAAATTGCTGAATCAAAAGATGGACCTGCAATCGCATTTATGAACTGTGATGGAATAGCTGGGGTTGCACCGAGCTGAGGTTAAGATGTTGGTGTAGTTAAGCTTCATCACACCCCTTAGTGACAGCAGTATTTACCCATGTAGTTTACTTTAATGGTCAGGAAGTGGCTTAACTCACCTCTGGATTCAAATAGATTAAGTAAGCAGTCAGAATGGCATAATTATCAGCGCTGCGAGGGATTCACTGGATAGCTCTTCACCCAGGAGACTTCCTGTTCAATTGCACAGTAAAGGCCGGCGCAGCACAGATTCATGGGTACAGCAATTATTTTAGGAGATGAAAACAGGATGGATTTCCTTTTTCTTTCCCTTCCCCAGACCGGAGCTTCTCCTCGCTGCAGCGACGCTGTGTCCTGTACATAAATTATAATTATCTTAGGGGAAAGATGTCATGATTTTGATGCACGCATGTGAAAATTATGATCGCGGAGTTATTTTGATTTTGAAATCCTGTGGAAAATGCGTGATTTGTAGAGTTATTTTGATTTTGTGCCACATCACTGCCAGGCTCCTCTTTTATCATGTCAACAAAGCAAGATTCCTGAGAGAATTAATTACTTCTACTCTATTATAAAATGTGGAGGAGCTAAGATAATTGTCATTTTATGTTGATTTCCCCTTCCTATTTTTCTGCTCTTTGGGGGGTCTCGTGAATGTCAGTGCCTACAGAGAGAAGAGGAAAAGTGGGGATAAGAACCAGTCGTACCACAGTAAGCCTCCTCACAGCTTACGCCTGACAAAATGTACTTCAATTGTATGTGCCAGATACATCACGCAGCATCACTTGGAAACACTCTAATGGTTTAAATTGTTAATTTTCTTTTCCAAAGATAACCTGCCTCGCAAACTAAGATGGAGAAAGTTGTGTAACGTCAGCTGAGACTTCTGAAAGTGATTTGCAGCCTTTCAGCTTAACACGATTACCTGTGCTTCATAGCACAGTTCTCCACCAGAAGCTTTGTAATAGAAAAAATAACAGATAGATGGATAGATAAATGCCAGCAAGAGCCCAGTCTTTTAGGCACTGGTGTTACCTTGGAACATTAGCTTGATACTCACCTTAGCATATCAACTTGCTAGAGGCTGCAAGATGCCAAGTGCTCAGTCTCAGTGTAGCACGTCTCGTAAGTGTGAACTTACCTTCAAGCAGAGGAGTCTGTGGTTCTTAGAGCCCAGTGTAGTTCTCTGTGGGATCAGGGCCTGACAGTTACAGCGTGGGTGTGGACAGCCTCAGCATCAGGGGCCTCATCAGCCTTCCCAAGGCCCACCTGGCACCAAACGCTTGCCTTGATCTCGGTGTCTGGGTCCCACTTTCTTACCTGTGTGCGCCGGTTGTGGGCCTGCAGGGGCTGCAGTGGGGCTTGGGGATGGCACCATGACAAGGGGACAGCAAGTGCTGAGCTGTTCTGCCACGGGGCTGCTCACAGGGTGCAGTCAGTCATGTCTGCCTAAACTCCTGGAAGGCAAGAAGGGCGGCAGGGTAACCCCGAGGCCGTGTTTTGAGGGCGATGGGCTTGGCTTTGTGTGGCCTTGGGCATCGTTTGCTTTGCCGAAGCATCACAGCTAGTGTTGAGAATGGAGGAGGAAGCCTTCGCTGACCCAAAAGCAGACTGAGTGGCAAAATAAGCAGTTGCAACGTGGAGGTAAAGGCATTTTTATCTATTAATTGATTTCACGTAGAAGTAATTAAGAAGTGTAATTGAGGTTTCTCTGGGTGATAGTTGCATAAAATATCCTGCGTAGGGTGAGAGGACTGCCGAGCGTTTTCTCCAGGTAACTAGGCTAGTGAACCGAGCCAGTAAGGTGTGCTGGAGAAGATGCTGGGTGGAAAATAAAGGGGAAGACAACGGCATCAAGCTGACAGCATGGCAATTACCTCGCCAACAAAAGCAGGGTATTAAGAAGATCAGCCACAGTTTTTCACACCCAGATATGTTTAACGTAACATACGATCCTAAAATTCGTTGCCAAAGTACCCAAGTATCACCAATAGGATTTTCTATAAAAGATGTGTTAATGGCTTTTAACTGTATACTGTATTTATCTGGGCTTTTTTGTACAGCATATTTTAAAAAAACACATTTAAATTGTTAATAGGCTGCAGCATTGTTAAACTCAGCAATTACTTCAACCTGTAAATATGTTATTTGGAAAACATGCAAATTGTTTTTGTTCGCTTGCTCATTTTATCTGTGTTTTCTGCCAGTGAAATCTAAAAATTGTCAACGAATTTTCTTCCATTTAAGCTACAATTTGTTAAAGTAATGAACCGATATTTTCCATGATACCGTGTTCACAGCATATTTTGTCTTGCAGGCATTGTATCCAAGTCCTATGAGTGCCGGCTGAAGGGGCAGGGAGCAACCTTTGTGGAAACTGCGAGTCCTTTTACTGCAGCAGCACTGGGAGAGGTTTCTCCAGTTAAAGAGAAGGCCTTTCGGGGCAGCAGAAGGCAGCCACAGTCACCTGAACAAGTTCAGCAAGTTATTATTATTCAAGGATACGACGGCGACTTTGCAATTGATGTCTCTGCGGAAGAAACGGCAGCAGCTACCCTTCAGACTCTAGCAATGGCTGGTCAGATGGCCAGGGTCGTCCATATTACAGAGGATGGGCAAGTCATAGCTACAAATCAAAACGGCTCACACGTGAGTAGTGTGGTTCCAGGGCAGATACTTACCGAGCAGCTAGCAGACGGAGCCACGCAGGTGGTAGTGGTTGAAGGTGCTGTAACAGGAGCCGAGATGGAGGAGGCCGTTCCTATAGATGCAGTTCCTGACTCCAGTAGTGCTGTACTGCAGCAGATAATGCAACAAGAAGTTTTAGATGCTTCTGAAGCTACAGTCCATCCCCAAGACTCCTCGTCAGCGTTAGATGCCTTGCTTTGTGCTGTAACGGAGCTGGGCGAAGTGGAAACCAAATCTGGACTCCTTGACAGAAGCAGGTCTAGTCACAAAGATTTCTTGCAAATGCCAAACCCAGAGGCGCCCAGTGTCCCCAGTGATGCAGGGGGACAAGAAATACAAATGTTCCACGAAGTTCAGGAGACTCAGGAAGATACCGAACCTATGGAAGTAGTGACGCAGGTCATGCACCCATCGGCTATAATTGCATCTCAGGAGAGAGCTCAGGCTGCCTTCAAGAAAATGGTCCAAGGAGTATTACATTTTGCTGTATGTGATACGGCTGCGGCCGACCAGCTGATGAAAGAAGGTGTCACTCAGGTCATTGTAAATGAGGAGGGGACTGTGCATATGGTAGCTGGAGAAGGCTCTCAGATAATTATGCAGGAAGCCGGTAGCCATGCGCTCAGTGTCCAGAGTGAACACATGGATTTAGTCGATTCAGATGGGGAAATATCACAGATTATCGTCACTGAAGAAATAGCTCAAGCCATGGTTCAGGGTTCTGATGGTGACTTCTCGGAAGGTGCAACCCACTACATTGTCACAGAATTGCCACCAGACATGCAGGATGAACCTGGTGTGTACTCGCACGCTGTGATAGAGACAGCTGGGTCTCAAGAGATTTTGCAGGCTGGTACTGCTATAGAAGCAAAAGCTGCATCCCCTGATAGAGCAGGAGAACAGTTAACAAGCATGGTCATTTATACGGAGGGTGGCTCACAAGTAGTTCAGGGCCAGGGAGATGAAAACGAAGTACAAGAAGCATGAAGAGCTTTATCTCATAGGCTTGATGCAGGTGATCAGATCCATGGAGGCACTGTATTCCTGGAACAACTTCTGTAAAACCTTCTCAATACAATATCCTCATAGGCAGGTAACAAATATGCACCCTGTGGGAGGTGAAGGTCAGCTACTAGGAGGAGTTCACTGAAAAGGATAGTACAATCTTGTTACAATAGCTCTGAGAATTATTATAGGGGATTATTTTAAAGCAAATGCGTTAGGACACAAAAGAGGATAAAAATATCCCCCTCCTCTCCTGTAGGTATTGTTCTGTTCACTGGTTTATTTTTTTTCAACTGTTGTTTTATCTCAGGGTAAATCCCTGCCTTCTTTTTTGCCTATCATAATCACAAGAGTAAAATACTTTCACTTACATGTATATTTTATAAACAGATAAATAAGCAAAAAATTACAAAAAGTGCATCATTACAATGACAAGGTGATCAGGTAAGCTTAGATACTGTAATTGGTGCCCTTCTTTATTTTAAAGAAGAACAGGTGACATTTTGCTTTCTAGAATCTTACTTTAAAATATCTGTGGTGAAACATATGTCATCAAATTAAGTGTTTTCTCCATCTGGAATCAAATTTTTTAATAGTAGCTTAGTCTTTCATGGTATTGCATAAGACTTTTCCTAGGGAAGAGTTGCTACATTTCAGAAAATTCTTGATTATACACATTCAGAAAAAATAACTTGATGCCTGTATCTTCCACTTAAATTTAGATGAGAGTCCTACATATGAAATGTGCTTTTTTTTTTTTTAAAAAAAAAAAATATTCTCACTGTCAGTGTTTTGCTTTTCTTATAAATAGTGCTTCATATAAATACCATTTTGCAGTTCATTTTGTGAGCGACTTTTGAAATGTTATGGGGGATTTTTGAAGAAAATTCTGACATTGACATTAACAAGTAGAAGAAAAAAAAAAAAGGTGACCTTGTATTTCTTGCTTAGTCCAGAATGTCAATTATTTAGTTGTGGATATACTGCAATTGTCCGATGCAAGTTCATGTTGAAGAGATTTGTTTCACAATACAACTGCTTTTGTTTCTTTTAAAAAAAATGTAAAGTATAAACTGGCAAGGTTTTTTTGTTTGTTTGTTTTTGTCTTTCAAATAAAATGTTAGCATTAAAATGAAGCATCATGATTTTTAATATTAAGCAATAAACAGAACTGGCATTCAGCAGGAGCAAACAAATGCTATCTGTTATGTCTGTGCATTTTCTCTTTTCCTTTCTCAAGCTAGCTAGCTAGATAAAGATAAAAGAATCTAATTTCTGAAGTGTGCCTCATGCATGCTTAATATAATTGTGTAAGTGTTTAGGGTATAAGCCGTGCTGACTCTAGAGATAACTGGGTTTCCTATCATGTTTAATATCTTAAAATTATCAACTGTGAGAAAGTTGGGGTGAGGCAAAACAATAGTTCCTTCTTGAAGGAACTGTTTAAAAATGTATTTTCTGATAGAGCTACTTAGAAAAGGTGCTTCATTCTGGGGCTATAAGAGCCTGCTGTCTTTTCATCTCTCTCTCTCTCTCTCTTCTCTCTTTTTTTTTTTTTAATTTTATTATTTTCCAGGAATTAAGGTTATGTCTTTGTCAGACCCCCAAAAAAGTAAATTTCAAGTTAGACATGGAGATTCATAATTAGCCGAGTTTGACTTGCTCATCTTTCTTAAAAGTGACAGGCTGTTCACTTACTCTTAAATACTGTCTTCAGCAAACAGTGACAGGATCAACTCCCGTTTGTTATCAGGAAAAAGGTGACCTTTACAAAATGATGGCCCTCTGCAAGACTCTCACAGATGTTCAAAAAACTGAATGTTTTTCAGTGGAAATATTTCTTCTTGATCATTCCTCCTGTTAACTGTAGCCCTGTGGTCTTGCAGCTTGGATGCTAATTCTTTGCTGTGCTTAGTCCTGTATGGCTAACCTTTCTGCTGCAGTACAGGGTGTTGACACTGACATGCTGCAGTTTACCATTTGTGATTTATTTAGGATAAATATGTCTCAGGTGGCATTTAATCCTTCATAAAACCAGTGTAGCCTGCAGTGTCAAACCAGCAATCACATTGTATGCACAATGAAAAGAGCAGACCTTTGCATAAAAAAAAACTGTGGTAGGTGTTCCTGTGCTTGGGAGTACTGGAAGGATTCACTAACCTGCCGTGTGCTGTAATTACCTGGAAGCTCAGGTTAACGATACTTCTCTCCGAGTGCAGCCTGATCAGGAGAGCTAATTTCTTTCTAGTGCTTTTTTTTTTTTTTTCCTTCCCTCCTTCTTCTTTTTAATGTGCACTTTGAAGTTAACTTATTAGTGCCCTACAAATGTAACATTAGAAATCAAGGATGACATTCATTCCTGTGCAGACAGGCTGCTTAAGGACTCCACGCGCCGTCTCAACCCCATGCTGAAATGCTGTCTGTGACGCGCCTGGAGCCGAGGTTACAGCAGATCTATCCCGAGGCTGAGGAAACTCGTCTCCGGCGCGCGTCCCCCTTCTGTGCCCACGCTCCTGGCACCTCACCGTAAGCCGGGAGGAGATCAGCGGGAGCGCTCCGTGGGCCTGCCAGCCTCTGTCCTGCCCTCTGCCCTGGGAAGGAGGCAGCAGAGGGAGGTGGATGCTTCAGGAGCAGCACCTGAAGAGGACCTGGGCCACCAGGATGGTCCACGCGCGGTGCCGGAGTCGGGGAGCAGGCTGATGGGCCGCAGGAGGCCTTTGCTGCAGGTAGCGCCCACCTTCAGAGCGCAGCAGGACTCGTGTGGTGCATCCAGGAAGGCGTGCGGCCCAGGCAGCCTTTCAGTTCCTCAAAGCGTATTTTGGTGTTTGAACGGCTTCAGCTGACTCTGTCTCCAGGAAAAAAAAAATCAAGAGTTACACTGTAATGGAAGCAACTGCTCAAAGTGCAGCTTTCCTGTGCCATTTGTTTGCCTCCCGATGTTCTGACTGCCAGAACCATTGGCTTTAATCTCCTCTTTGCTGTCCATTTTGATTAAGCATTACTGAAGTTGGAGCATACAATGCCAAACAGGTAAAAATGTAGGTATTTAGGGAGCGTTAAAGTAGTATGCAGGAAAAAATAAATAAATAAAACCCACCAAAACTGAACAAGAACAACGAAACAGTGGAAAAACAAAACAAAACCAGAGGGAAAAAAAAGAGCTGTTTCTGGCAAGCAATTTCACCCTCTGTTTCTTAGGAATCAGATATACACCTCCTGAGGCAGTGTCTCCTGGCCCCTGAATTCAAGCTTCATCTTTTGGGAGAAATGGGAGATAAGAGATAGCTGGAAACGATATTTAGAGAAATATTTCCTATAAAAAACAAACAAACAAACAAAAAAACACCCAACAACAAAGCCCAAAGTGCCCACAGCTACATACCATTCTGCCTGACTACCAGCTGCACTTTGCTATGGAAGTTGGAGGAGCCAGAGCCAATAGCTGATGTGCTAAGGTATGCACATGTGAATTGTGCATAGTGCTGCAAGCGCTGCTGTCATTTATAAATGCGGCTTTAATACCAGAGATGTTAGCTGTGAGGTCCTGGAAGAAATATATTTGTGATCTTTGTGGGCAGCGGGTTCAGCTTGTGTAATCTCTGTAGGAGTGTCTGCCTGCTGAAGCTGTGCCTCAGGCCATCCCTGAGCCAAAGCTGAGCTTAAAATGCAGGTTGGTCCCCTCCAGAAAATCACAGGGCTTGATGGATGGGATTTGAGCTACAGGCGGAGCAGTGCAAGGAGCTTGTATTGGGCAGACGTGTGCCTTGGTAAGCAACTTATGGTGCTTTTTTCCACCCTCGCCTGCTTAGTAGACTTCCTGAGCACAAACACTGTAAACAGAATAAAAAAAGAGAGGGGGATGAAGACAAAAGCCACTCCTGAAATTTGAAGCAAAGTTGGTTCTGGTGGAAGCATTAAGTAACAGGGAAAAAAAAAAAAAAAAGGTCATTCATTTGGCAAAATAAAAAAGAGCTGGGAGTTTTCACTTATTTTACTGTGCAATATTAGCCCATAATTTAAGATAGCACACGGCCTACTTAAACAGCCTACCCCTGTTCCATCTTGTTGAAGAATACAATTCGTTTTCTACTCCTCTAGGGTGATATCATTTTATATGAAGAAAAAAGTTAGCTCAGATGGCAGTTATATGTTTCGGAAGCACCTTCTAATCAGGGATTGGTGATTCATTATTAGCTTCAGCAGGCGATCCATCTGACATGTAAGGGGAAAAAATTAGCAGCTGTCACTGCATGATGAGTTAATTTCCTGATAGGCCTGACACTGAAAAGCCATTTGGAGACATGGAGATGGCTGATGAGAAAACCTGGTGCTGGTTTATAATTGGAGAGAAAGAAAGGGCAGAGAGACAGAGGGAGATGGGGGAGGGACCGGGGCTAATCTACAAGTGGGGATGGATGTTTGTGTATTTACTAAACAGACTGCTCCACAATAGCCTGCGTTACCGCGCACACACACCTCAGCGGTTAAGTAATAAGGACTGGGGCCTTTCATTTTCCTTCTGCCGCGTGTCATTATTTTTAGTCATTTGTAATTAGTTCTCCAGACGGTTTTACGCTTACTCCAGCCCGGGTGAACGGTGTACAAGCACGCGATTGGGTTATCTGGCGGTGACATTGAAACCTGACATTTTAGTGGAAAGGGGAGAAAATGACGCTATCCCTTTAATGGTTCTTGCTGCAATTTTCTTAATTGCAGCTTGAGATTTCAATCAATCATACAAAAATAAACTTATTTGAAACAAATATTGCTAAAACTTCCAAGGGCACAATTGCAAATGATAAAAGGGTACTGAAAGAAATCTCTTGTAGAGTATGAGGAAATATGCTCTTCAAAATATATAAGCACATGTGTGTCTGTTTATCTTTTGTGCGAATGGCAAGTAAAACTATGTAGAGACTAGGCATGCAAGACCAAATACAGTCACTGTGGAATCCGGCTTGTGTGTGACAGGGACGGCAACACAAGGTCTTTTATGTGTGTTAGATAAAGCTAATAGAAATAGCTAATAGTCCCCTCGGCCAGGGACTAACTAATTTCTTCCATGGCTGTGCATATTAGGTACTTCTTTAAAGGGCTACTTGTTTTCAGCTATTTACATGTAAAGATATTTAATATGCCCAGCAAAGCAAGGCAGACTTTTCGTCAACCATCAATAAATAAATAAAATTGGAACACAGTGACTATTTAAAACTTTTCTTTTTCAAAATGGTAGCATTTAATGGGATTCTCACCATCATCGGAAGATAATTTTTGACTTGGAAGAACATTAGCCAGTAGCTTCTAACAACTCCGTTCATACAAAAGTACCTTTGCCATTTTTGTAGTAGGATAATCTTAAATAAGGGTTTGGGAGTAGTGGTGGAAGGGGGAAGATCCATGGCAGGCAGGTTGATCCAGCATGTATCGTACAATCGAAGTATGATGAACAACTAGTTCAGAAGATGGAAGTATGTCCTACTACATAATTGGACACCTGACCGTGTTTAAAATATATTCTTGTCCTCTGGCAGAAACATTTATCAAGGCTATTTTGAATGATCAGTTGTAACATGTAGCCCTGCCTGGAAGGTCATAATTAACTGAGCACCATGGTGTTCTGGGAGTTTTGGATTAGTAAGACTAGCAGGCTGCTGGGGAACAATAGCTTAATGCCAGAGTGGTTTTCCTTCCATACTCCCCCAGCCTCTGATTGCTGGTACTGTCCTGAATCCTCATTCCCTACTGCAGCTTTACCAAGCGGTGGTTCAGCTTCCAGGAGGTCCTGCCCACAGGCTCATGTCAACAGTTTGTCATGCTTAGGAGTGATCCACCTTGATATGCAAGGAGCAGAAGAACAAGTGATGGATTTGTTATCTCCAGTGGGTCGCATCCCTTGTTACTCAAGTAGCCGTGGGCTTCAAGACCCATTAAATGGTCAACAGGAAGATTTTGGAAGCCCTACAGCTCCTTGGGAAGTCTGGTTGGGTAAGTGAAGTGTCACCAGGGGACATCTGGTCAGACAAGTATGAGCAACACCAAGCGTAGGAGGCAGAGCCTTTGATTCTTAGTCTGCTAGAACTGAGCTTTGTGAGGAGTTTCTGAGAGCAGAAATAGAAGTGGAACCGAAAGCAATGGCTGCTCAGACATAACAAAGTCGTGCACACAAGGGCTGAGAAACAAGGAGCAGAGAAAACAGGAAGGGAAAGGAGATGATGAGATAATAGAGTAGCTGCTGTGAGGACCACAAGGAAAAATGAAAGCACTCGAAATTTCCCTGGGCTAGAGGGTGGTCACACAAGATGGCCAGCAGCCAGCTCTCCCATGAGAAGACCATATGATCCTCATGAAAAGCAGGTGTCCTCTGTGTAGATCCCACAAGGACGGCGAGGAGTGCTGCTGCCCGCCATGCAAAGCAGGTTAGGTTAAAGATGCCTCAGTTCAGACTCTTTGAACTAACTGGGTTTTAAATATAAATAAAATAATGTGTTATTAATGCCATGAAGAGGCTTTGTGACAATGTAAAAGGCCTTTTGAAGAAGTGTTGTGCACCCCATCAGGCAAACGGTTGATGGGGAAGACCTGACGTGGAGGAGGAAGGCTGCGGGCAGAGGACACAGCCTGAGCCCCGCGCCAGCAGCCAGGAGCACGTGAACTTACGGCGATCGGATGGCCTGGTCCTTCCCTCGGTGACCGCCGTGCCCGGAGGGGCTGGGCTGTGGCGCCAGGCCGTGCAAGTTAAAACACAGCAAGGAGTGCGCGTGGTTGCTTTCACCAAACCTCTCCCCTCCCCACCTGTCCCTTCTGGACTGAATCATGAAAAATCCCCAGAAGGATTCAGAATAAACCAGCTTCCGACTTCCGTGTGTGTGGAGCAGTGTGTTTAAGGCCACAGGCCGTTCCCGCAGTCTTGGCCGAGGCCTTGCAGTGGGAGCTGCTGCTGGCCAAGAGCAGTTTCTTAGGGACCAACTTGATTTTACTTACATAAAGCAACTCGTCCTGTCTTTGGCTTTTCCAGTCCAATAACTCTGGCCTCCTAAAATACATGTTCTGGCTTTATTTTGGAGTGTTTTGTCCTTTGAAATGTTCATTTTATAGCCTTGTTGACTTTTTTTTTTTTTTTTTTTTCTCCTTAGATTAGAGCATGAAAAGGTGATGGCTGTTTTGTCTCTCTTTACCCAGATTTTTCAGTCCCCAGCACTGGGGGCAGAACTGGCTTTCAGGAAACAGTAACCCTGTTTTGCAAGCAGGAATTAGGGGGTTGCTTCGAGTAGGGAAAAGAAAGAAAAACACAACTGCATGAGGGCACTTTGCATCTGTTCAAGCACTCTGGGAAACCAACAAACAGGGAGGTGTGGGCTTGGGGCGGCATCCTGACATCTCCACTACTAGTCATTGAGTTTCACGTGGAGAGCTCGTGCAAATCCCCTGCTGTGCTGTTACCTGGTGCAAAGATCCGCAAGCCAAATGCAGCCCCGCTCCTTCCCCAGCAGCACCCAGGGCAGAGACGAGCAATGGTGTGGCCGTATTCACCTGGCTCTGCCGTGCCATCAGGGCACAGCAGCTGCTTTGAAGATCTGGCCGTAGCGAGTGTAGGGCTGCAGGTGATCCCCAGGTCAGGAAAGGGCTTCTGATACCTCCGAATTCCCACAAGGGAAGATACCCGCAGAGAAGACACATCTCACCCAGGTAGCACAGAGGAGCACCAGGGCAAAGAAAGGACTGGTTTCTGTTGCAAACGTGGTCTTTGCAAGCACGTCTTATACTGAGAGAGTTTTAGGACCTTCCCCCAAATCCTGCTAAGCTTCTCCAATCTGCCAATGTGTTCCTCTGTCACTGGGGGTATGGAACAGGTTTGTGTTTCCTGCTTAGCATATGGTGGTGACTGCTGGTGTTTGGTAGCTGTGAAATACAGATGCCCAGCTCCAGGAGGATTTTTCCCTTGCTAGGGACATCTGGCCATCCTTTTGGCCTTACTCTTTCTTTTTCTTTCTTTTGTTCCAATATGTAAGCCTTGCCCATGAATTTGAAATGAAGATCATTCAGCTGTTTTTAATTCTGCTTTATTTGAACATTAGGAGGGAGTCAGAGCAATGAGAAGCCTGGGGACCCAGATAGAGGCATGTATGTCCCAAGCCCACCGCCCGCCCCTGCCAGGGCAGCGGAGGGGCTGAGGCTGCTGTGGCACATTGAACAGAAGGCAGTGGCACCAGTGGCTGGCAGCAGCTGATGGGGATGGCAGGAGAAGGGAAGCCTAGAGGGGTGCCTCCAAAACACCAGGATGGCTGGTATGCCTTGGCTTGGAGCACCTAGGCACTGTCTGGGGTGTTTCTGCTCAGATTGCTGCCTTAAATCCATATGGGAGCCATGACGATAAAACTTAGGGACAGCAGTTACTGCTGATATTTAGAGTAAATGGAAGCGGGAGTTTCCAGGAGCATTTTTCTGGAGCCAGCGCTGAGCTCCTGCTTCCTCAGCAGACACACAAGCCTCCTCTCCCGCACTCTGCCACGCCACAGGTGGTGTGCAGGGGCTCACTCAGTGCACAGCTTTCCAATAGTTTGTCTTCATGGCTTAATGGGTGGCCCTCTGCCTACTTGATTGCATGCCATTCACTGAAAGCCTGCTCCGGAAGCAGGATGATTCATCTCCTATGGACATTTCTTCTGGTACTCATCACTCTGGTATCTGGGTGCTTCCCAGCCCTTCATGGCTTCTTCCTCCTTTATCCCCACTAAGGTATCATGAGGAAATGTTTTTCCTCTTTCAGAGAGAGCTACAGACTACAGAGTGACAATTCTGGGGACCTCATCTGAGCTAACAGACATCATCTATCCAAACCTCCGAGTACCTGGCATCACACCACACTCGTAATGCTCCATCGTGACCTTGGGTGTCTCTCACCGTGAGTGTGCTCAGCGTTCCTGCAAACCAGATAGCAGGGGCTGGTGTGCGCACTGGGCAGGGGAGAGCATCTCTTTGTTCTTCCAGCTGTGCCACATCTCCCAGCTGTGCCCCCTGGCTGTTCCTGCTGGCTTTGGGGTTTTCTGTAACAACAAATTTTCATTTCTGCATATGAAGCGTGGAGCTCATATGGATATTAAACATACAAGCGACGATACTGCATGGGTGTGTCTCCGCCAGGCATCTACATCTAGGAGCTTGCGCAAAGGGGAGAGCCAGGCTTTGAGTGCTCCTGCAAGGAAATCCCTCGTTGACCTCTCAGCTGTGGCTGCGAACCTGATGCACGCACCCAGCCGCGCAGCCAGGAGCTGGCCCGTCGGGCAAGTGGCAGCTCGCAGGGGACTTTCTCAGCTGCCCTTCCGAGGGGACGAGCAGAGCTCGCCGCAGTAAGAGCCGGTGGTGCGGCAGTGTCTGCGTGTGAGGAGCGCGCGGGGTGTTCATTCCCAGCGAAGCGCCCGGTTCGGCTCCGCCAGAAACGAACGCGTGCACATTGGGAAGCACACGCGGGAGATCTGCTTTCTTTATCCAAGCAGGTTTCTAAGAAAGCCCTTCAGATAACAGTTCTGAAAGCTTGCTGAAGTGAAAATTAAACCGCTTTAAATGCCGTTACGGAAACATACCCATCACAAGCAAGGGCTGGCTTTCTGTAGCTGCCACCCAATAAATATATGAGGCTCGGTTCTGATGTCAGACCGACTTTTCCTTGTGTATGTCCTCCAACGTCTGGTTTTCCTGTTATGAACTGCAGTAATTGTGATCAATCAGGCTTTATGTTCACTAGCCACAGGCTGTTTTATTAATGAATCTGTATCCCATCTTCATTTTTTCACAGTCTCATCAAATCTCTTCCAGATCCTGTTTACATCAAATTTTATCTGCAGCACAGTTGTGTAATAGCATCCAATTTGGAATTCCTGATTCTGCAGCATTTCCTCAGACCAGGACCCCAGCACACTGAATAACAATACGTTTCTGAAATAAAAGAAAAATGAAAACATGGGAGCTTTCAACAAAGTGCAAAGAAAAGCCATTGGTTTATAAGCAATACCATCCTTCCAGGCTGTGGAAAAAGCTATGAACAGAGCACTTTTTCAGAGTCTTTTCTGTGAGTGGGCATGTGCATGTGTGTCATGTATGCTTAAGGGCTAGAATTGCCTTCTTGTGGATGCTTTAAAAAATATCAGGTACTTTTCTCCTCAGCATCGTACATTTTCTATTTGGGCACATGGGATTTATGAATATTTGGCTTGACTGGCTAAAGACATCAATGTGACATGATGCAATGTGTTATAAATGTCTCAGATCAAATGCAGAATAGGCAGAAAAAAGCCTCAGAATAGAAGTTTATTAAAAACACGTACATACAGTCTCTTCTAAACTAAAAAAAAAAAAAAAAAAAAAAAAAGAACACTAATGTTCCCCTGTTGCATTGATGCCAGAACATTATGTTTGCAAATAAGAATTTAGCACTACAAAGACAATGCCCTAGATTAACTAAGATCCCATTTCACAAAACCCTATGGCAATAGTCTGCAACATCAGTCACAGGAGAAGATATAACACAGACGCATTTGTGCCCTCATGCAGCTGAACTGAAACAAAACAAAGAGTGAATTAGGCTGAATATCTTACTGTGTGCAACGTATTGTACAACAAGGCACCTTTGGGAATGTGTCACAGGGTTTGGTAAATTGAAAACAAAATAAACAGATCTATGGGAATAAATAACACCATATTAGATGTCTGCTGCATGTAGACTACATTAGCTTCCAGTCACAATCAGGCTTCAGTTTTCCCACTAGTTTCCAACGCCTGTGAAAAGCAGATGATCTGAAGCCCATACAAAGAAATGTTTAGAGTTGAGGGCAGGGAGGGAGCGAGGCAAGATCCCGCCCCGCGCTGCACCGGCTGCGCACGCACAGGCTCGTTCACTCGCACCCTCTCCCTCTTTCTCCCAGTTCAACACAACTCCAGGCAGACAAGAGACCAGCTCGTCCCTTGTTGCTTTGCTTGTATCACATCAATGTCACCATTTCGGACCGAGCGGAGCCACCTCCCCACTTGTCTCTCTGTGTCAGCCGTTTGGGTATGGTGGGAATGTTGGTGGCATGGTGACCTGCTTCTTCCCCATCCAAAAGTCACGAGGTTATCTCAGGGACACATCGGTGGATGGGCCAGGAGCCCTGGGCCAGCAGTGGGCAGCTGTGGCCAGTGCCGTGTCTGTCTTTGCAGTGTGCCCCAAAGAGGGATGGGAAAATGCATGGAGCTCCTCACCCCAGTGCCACCACCAAGCGTGCTCCCTGTGTATAGTAGCAGAGAGCCGGGTGCTCTGCTGAGTCCCGACTCTAGTTCCAGTCAAGTTTATTTAATGTACTGAAAGCAGTTTTTATTGCTGAGCCGTATGGGGCCAAGGGCTGCTTCCAAGATCGTGGAGGAAACCCCACTGATTTCAGTGAGATTGCTTGGATGAACTGAACTTAAAAGATCAGACCATATTTATCCCAGGAAAAGTTCAAGCTAATTCATTTTCTCTCCCTTTCTCTCTCTCTCTCTCTCTGTTTTGCTTAGCTTATAGCTGAGTAAAAGGAGCACATATCTCAGAGATAGCGTTTAAATATAAAATTCTTTTTATAACCCAAGACCAATATGTCATTCTATGATTACAAAAAAAGTACTCTTCCCAAAGAAATTTCTTCTGAAGCAAACATTGGCTTTATCCTGCCTAAGATCTAAGCACCAGCCTTTGAAATCATGTATAACAGAAAAAGGCATAGATCCATAACAGAGCAAAATGATGGCCACCAAATTGTCATTATTCCAGTCAAAAGCCTATTTCTTCCCTTTAAGTAACAGCGATGGGCCTCAAGATGAAATGCAAAAATAACAAGGGACACAGAGAGAAAATGATATTTTAATACTTCTTTAGTCTGAACGCTCTCAGGAGACAAAAAAGTTGGATAGAGAAGTTGGGGGAAATGTTAACATCCGTGCAATGGATATTCTTGATGCCATTAACAAAAATCCTGTTGTCTCAGAGGGGCAATCAGGGCCCTCTTTGCTCTCCACAGGTGTGAGCTCAGGCCCACCAGTGGGCCTTTTCCGTGTGATTTCCATGGGCAGAGGATGCCTCGTGCTGCTCCTGCCTTATTTTGGTCAGCAGACATTTGCCATTTCTTTCACCCTGTCTCCCCTCAGAAAAGGCTATCTGGGGGCGACTCATTTTCAGGATCACCCAGGGGTGTGCTGTCTATAGGTGCTTGTGGCAGCTGATCTTTGTTATCCAAGTTTTAAAATGTATCTCTCGTGAGTAAGAACAAAGAGAGGGTCCCCTTTTTTGCCAGAGTTGGAGATGCTCGCTCCCTCATGTACACACATTTGAAGTCCCTCCCCGGCTGAAAAACCAGAGGGCCCATGTCTGACCTTATCTGCAGATCAGTATGTTCCCCTTTGAGCTCCTGCACACATTCAAGCATTTTTAATTTGATTTCTCTATTCACACAGACACCACGAGATGAGAGAAGGATGGAGCTGACAGCTCTCATAATCAGCACTCATTTTCTTTCATCGGTGTATCAAAATTGCATTTCCATATTTCTTTCCATTAGTATTTTACTTGTAGTCTCCAAAGGCTCGTGCCAGTGTGATGGATTAGGACCAGATTCAGGAATTCAGCAGGCACATACGCTATGTCCACAAGTAGTGACACTGGAGCCAACATGCTCGTTCGGCAGATAAAAGACAACTGTGTGCTTAAGTAAGTGCTTTTATAGGACTGGGGTTTAGCACACCATGCTTCCACCTCTCGGTTTTCAGACAAAGACCAGAGCTAGACAGCTGGGAGGGACGGAGCTCTGCAATCCCTCAGAAAAGGAGCGGGAGCAGAGACCAGCCCTGGCCAGTCACATTTGTTGTGTGACCCACTGCCGGTTACAGCTCGCCGTGGCCGTAATTCCATGACAGCAGGCTGCCAGCGGGACTCATGAGAGGGCAGCGCCCGGAGTTACGCAGGATTTGACCTGTGGGGCTCTACTTAACCCCTCACGGGCTCTGGCTTGGAAAGAGGGAGCTCCCATGGAGGTAGGCGCTCCTGCTGAGCAGGTGGGAGACCTCCCCCAGGGACTACTGCCACGTCTCTGCTCTTTCCTTCTGGGCCTCCCCGTCCGAAAATAGCGAACCCAGCCTGATGTGGCTTGTCGGGGACAACACCACCACCGGGCCCCTTGGCCTGGAGAGCAGGAGAAAGGAAGGTGGACGGGAGGAGTGGTGGCAGGGAGCAGCCCCACAGCTGCCCTGAGCCCCTCTGGGCCTGCGGTGATGGGACGGGGGCTGCTCGTTGGGGGAGCAGTACCTCGGCAGCTCATGCGACGGACGTATGAGGTCTGTGGGGCCCGTCACAGCGCACCGACTGCTTGCTCTGCTGCATGTCACTCAACACACAGCTGTGAGGCCCGGCTTTCCTCTCTTCTCCAGCCGAGAAGCGTTTGAGGTGTCCCCCGCACAACCGTGGGCCTGTGAGTGAGACAAGCCCCAGCCAGGGCAGATGGGGAGCTGGTGTTTTCACCTCCTGGAGGCAGAACTGTGGGAGGGCAGCAGGCAGGACATGGCTGTGGATGTCTTTATTTTAGGGAAGGAGCCGTTTGAAGGGTGACTGGAGTCCTCTCTGGCACTGGCAGAGGTGTTACACTGGGACACAAATGCCGTTTTAGGTCACCAGTGGAAGTGCATTTGGGGTCACCTCGTAGTCCCTATTTAAAGGCTGTGCACCAGACGTGATGAATGGCCTCGCTGGTGCTGTCGGCTTCTCCTGGCCACCGAACTCAGATCCACTCTTTTACTGTGGGATAAACGCTAAGATGCCTTCTCCTCAGGAGTGCGAGAGGGGAACCTACTTGTCATTTCCATCCCCTGGGAAAAGATAAACGTTTATATGGCTCAAAAGTGTGATCTTTCCTGCCTGAGCCAATGAAGACAGTTTCTCCAGTATGTACATGAAACTCAGAGGAAGTGCAAGTAAATCATGGGAGCCCTTGCCTGCTCCAGCACTGCTGCACGACCAGGCTGGGTCTGGAGAGCATCTCCGCGTGTCGCCAGCCATGTGGCATGAGCCCTAGAGCACCAGTCTGGCCCTTTACACTGATTTTGGTAAAGATGCTCTAACCCGAATATGCCTGTAATCCAAAAGACATAGTTAAAAAGTCTCCTGGCACCAGAAACAAATTTTCCCCTCCCTTGTCCCCATGATAATGCTGCTAAAGCTCCCCATAAGTGCAAAGAAAGAAGCCCTGTTTGATTATGCCCCATCCCCAGCTCAGGACAAAGACCCTGATCGGCCACCTGAAGTGACTCAGAGGTGACGTTTTCAAATGCTCTCCTGAGACCTAGGAACCTAAGCACAACTTAATATCACTTTGTGATTTGAGAACTGAGTCCTAAGGGGTTAACCCAACAAAAGCTTTATCTTACAAACCAGCCCAGCCCAATGAGCTCCAGCAGCCCTGGGTGTCAGTCTTCGTGCATCTCAGCAGATGAGTGAGAAAGTACCTGTCTGCAGGACGGACGCTATTTGGGATGCTCTCGGCTCTTGATTTCTTATGAATGCTCTGCATAAAGGCGGGAGAAACTGTTCTCAGGTTTCAGTGCCCATGCCAAAGAATTTATACTTCCCCAAACCATGAGAAAGGTAAATATTCATAAAACTTCTGTGTGCAAAGGCAGCAGGGAGAATTCAAATGTGTCTGTGAGGAACCTCTTTTATTTTCCTCAGGTACAAATAAAGCACCCTCTCATCCCCTAGCTCCCTCTATCTCTCCTTTTAAATCTCTTTTTAATGTCTTGCTTTTTACTGCTAATCATTTTTCCCCTTTGCTAATGATGCTAACCTTAGAGCCTGCTGCAAACTGACTTGTTTCATGTCAGCCTCTCTCTATTGCCCACTTTTGTTAAGCCACAAAGCAGGTTTCAGTCTATTCAACGTCAGCTATTTTCTCCAGCTTGAATATTACCGTCGCCTGTTTCAAAGGCATCTCCAAGCCCGCAGTCTCTCTACGCAGATGTCTCTGTTGCTGGCTGCCATCAGGATGCCCTGGTCTCCCCTCCCGCCCCCAGGCCCCCCGGTTCCTCACTGCATATGTGGCAGAGCCTCTCCCTGCTCCATCAGCCCTCCTGGGAGCAGGGGAAGCGGGTCTGTGTGCAGACCTCTTCATTTCAGAGGCCATGCTCTGTACACCAACACCCCTGGGGCTCTATCCCTGCTGCTCACCAGCACTGAAGCGTGTGAGCATCTCACCGCAGGGCAATGCCACCGCCCTCCAGCTGCTCCACTCAGCACCAGAGGGGTCCCCAAGTGTCCCCAGATGGGAGCAAAGCCACAGAGGGGAGCTGCTTGTGTAAGTGAAGCTGTGCTACAGCCGCCCTTCCTTTCCCTTCCAAAACCGGCTGTCTCCCAGGGGCCACGTCCTGACGATGGTGATTTTCATTGTCTGCAAAGTGCCGGTGTCCGACGTCAGATCTTTTTTCTTTCTTTTTTTTTTTTTTCTTTTCTTTTTTTTTCTTTCTCCATGCTGTTTTTGAGAAGACACTGAGCTGTAATTGTAAGTGCAGCAACAATTGCACTTGCTGGGTGACGGAGCCCTTTTTGCTGGCTCTGAGTAACCGGGAGGAGGTTTTCCCCCGCAGATAAAAGATTCTCAGGCAGTAACTGTTCAGCATAAATTATGTCTCCTGGCTGGCTAATCACCTTGCAGTTATAAAGACACCACTCTCCTTGGTCTGGCTGCGATGTGGGTGCTGGATTTGTGCTCCCCCAGTCAGTCTGACAGCAGGGAGCACTTCCCTGCCAGAGCCTGACCCTGACATGGAAATCCGCTGCTTGGGGCTTACCACTGGGGACAACCTCTATCTCTGCCTCTTTGAGATGTCCCTCCTCCTCATCCCCCTCCTTCCTTCCCCAAAAGAGTGAGAGAAAAAAATAAGAAAGAAGAAGGAAGCAAAGAAAAACATCCAGCTGGTGCAAAGGGAGAATTTGCAGTTATTGCTAATGTTAGCATTTCCTTGTGTTTTTTCCCCCTGCCTCCCTGGCATACAGGTAAAATAACAAAATAAATCCCACAAAGGGCTTTCTGCCAGGCTGCCTCTGGAAGTTTGCTTAAGTGGCCTTAAGTAAGATAATAAGCAAGGAGTGTGAAAAGAGGAGACTTTGTCTTTTCACATTAGCAGCAGCCCTGCTCAAGTGGCAGTATCTATGAAAATGCTGTTCAGCCTTTAATGAGACTACAGTGTGTTAGTGTACCAGTCTAATTAATCCCATATTTTCACACAGCATAATTACTGAGCCGGGGCTGAATTATTTGGCTACTGGAGGTGGAGCAGTGCTTGCACTGTCCTCTGTCTCTGCTCCTCACAATTTATTATGCTATACAGCAAGACACCACTGAAACCTCCTAGTATAGGACTATCTGTCATCTCTACATTATCAGTAAAATACACCACCTTCCATACTGTGCTACAAGGGCTTTAGCAAATTGCTATTTTTATGGGATATGATAAAGGAAATGCTACCTTATGTTCAAATTTTTAACTGTCTCGTGTATGGAAAATACAGTCCTGCTGTGAGCACGCCGCGTCCACGAGGCCTCTGCATTGCCACATCCAGGGTGGTTTTCACCCTGCTCCCCACTCGCATTCACCGTCTTTTTTCTTTTTCTTTTCTTTTCTTTTCTTTTCTTTTCTTTTCTTTTCTTTTCTTTTCTTTTCTTTTCTTTTCTTTTCTTTTCTTTTCTTTTCTTTTCTTTTCTTTTCTTTTCTTTTCTTTTCTTTTCTTTTCTTTTCTTTTCTTTTCTTTTCTTTTCTTTTCTTTTCTTTTCTTTTCTTTTCTTTTCTTTTCTTTTCTTTTCTTTTCTTTTCTTTTCTTTTCTTTTCTTTTCTTTTCTTTTCTTTTCTTTTCTTTTCTTTTCTTTTTGCTTGCCTTGCCTTGCCTTGCCTTGCCTTGCCTTGCCTTGCCTTGCCTTGCCTTGCCTTGCCTTGCCTTGCCTTGCCTTGCCTTGCCTTGCCTTGCCTTGCCTTGCTTGCCTTGCCTTGCCTTGCCTTGCCTCTTTCCTTTCCTCTTCTCTTCTCTTCTCTTCTCTTCTCTTCTCTTCTCTTCTCTTCTCTTCTCTTCTCTTCTCTTCTCTTCTCTTCTCTTCTCTTCTCTTCTCTTCTCTTCTCTTCTCTTCTCTTCTCTTCTCTTCTCTTCTCTTCTCTTCTCTTCTCTTCTCTTCTCTTCTCTTCCCTCTCCTCTCCTCTCCTCTCCTCTCCTCTCCTCTCCTCTCCTCTCCTCTCCTCTCCTCTCCTCTCCTCTCCTCTCCTCTCCTCTCCTCTCCTCTCCTCTCCTCTCCTCTCCTCTCCTCTCCTCTCCTCTCCTCTCCTCTCCTCTCCTCTCCTCTCCTCTCCTCTCCTCTCCTCTCCTCTCCTCTCCTCTCCTCTCCTCTCCTCTCCTCTCCTCTCCTCTCCTCTCCTCTCCTCTCCTCTCCTCTCCTCTCCTCTCCTCTCCTCTCCTCTCCTCTCCTCTCCTCTCCTCTCCTCTCCTCTCCTCTCCTCTCCTCTCCTCTCCTCTCCTCTCCTCTCCTCTCCTCTCCTCTCCTCTCCTCTCCTCTCCTCTCCTCTCCTCTCCTCTCCTCCTCTCCTCTCCTCTCCTCTCCTCCTCCTCTCCTCTCCTCTCCTCTCCTCTCCTCTCCTCTCCTCTCCTCTCCTCTCCTCTCCTCTCCTCTCCTCTCCTCTCCTCTCCTCTCTTCTCTTCTCTTCTCTTCTCTTCTCTTCTCTTCTCTTCTCTTCTCTTCTCTTCTCTTCTCTTCTCTTCTCTTCTCTCTTTCTCTTCTCTTCTCTTCTCTTCTTCCTTTCTCTACTTTTCTTGCTTTCTTGCTTTTTTTCTCTTCATTTTATTTTTCTTTCTATTTTTATCTCTTCCTTTCTGTTCTTCTCTCCATTTTTCTATTTCTATTTCTCTCCTTCTGTCTCTCCTCCCACTCCTCCAACAAGCCTGTCTCCCCTACACTTACACAATCTCCATCTTTCCTGGCATTAAGCTTTTTCATCCCTTAAAATCCTTTCTCTCCCACCTCTTCTAGTTTGTGTTATTCCTTGAAACATATTTTTTGCACATTATTATTCACCTCTGATATATGATCTTGCCATTTTGGAACTGGTAGAGCCCCCCACCCCCTTCCTTCCCATAGGAGTTCAGAGAGATTTGTGGTTTAAACATTTACTCACTTGCTAGTGTTTCTGCGACTGGTTTAATAGTATCTTTTTAATGGAAGGCCAAACACTACATTAACTATATGGAACTATTTTAAAATTATTCTTTTCAACAAAAAAAAAAAAAGAGGGTTGTACCCTGTAAATTTTAAAACCAGCCTTAACAGTACATAAGGCTATTTTGTTATTGTGTATGGTTTCCATACATGTGTTGTGAGATATATGGATGTACATAGACCCAGGCAAAGTGAGATCTCAAAATAAAGAAAACCACATGCTTAATAGCACAAGCGGGAAAATTACTTCTCCAAGTTTTTAACCAAATAATGGCCCAGAGACTTGAGCCCTCTTTTGCACAAGCTTAAATCTAATGTATTCAAGGAGCAATAAAGTGAATTTCATTACACCTTTGCTGATACTGCCATCCAGTATTGGACCTGACACTCCGAAGCTCTTCCATATGCGCACAGGGGAGCCCGAGCAGCCTGCACTGCCCACAGCTAGTGGTGCCACCAAGGGGCCTGTATCAATCATCCCAGGGCAGATGAAGGCAGCCCATGTCTGAGGCCAAGCAAGGTTGAAGGCAAAAGTCAGCCCACCAGCATCTGTGGGCCAGGTGGGGATGGCACAGCACTGTGTCTATGGGACTGGTCCCAGTGGCATGGTGGTGGGAGCAGCAAGGCATTGCGAAAACCCTGCCCAGGCAGCTAAGGGGTTACTTGGGGGTGTTTTAGTCTGTCCTCTCTTCAGTTCGGCAGGCACATGGGCAGGCATCATTTCTTCTATACCATGAAGTTTCCTCCCCATCTTTGCACCCTGACTTTTGCGGTGAGGCTGCTTCCTCAACTGTTCCTCTTATCCATTGGGATGTCCTGTCCTATCGGCTGCCTCTTCTTGAGGACTTCCAGAGCTCTCCTCCTTTCGCTTTCTGTCTCATTTATATCTGCTCAGTGCTGCTGGTTGGGCTCCTTAGGGCGAGCTTTGAACACTTCCATCATCCCTTATTGCCTCGATCCTTCATTCGTCTTCTAACTTACACGCCCACGTAAGTCTGCCACAATCTTTTTCCAGCTTCTTTAAAAGTGCTATGAGTTAGTTTTTTGGGTTTTTTTTTTGGTGTTGAAAAGAGTGTCACATACCCACATTTGGTAGCAGTGATGCTCTGTTATTCCCCTGAGCTCACAGGAAAGCTCTCTGAGGATGTGACACCCCACAGCCTGGGTCAGCGCTGGCCGCTAACGCCAGCCGCTCAGGCCGGGGCTGGGAGCCAAGGCAGGGACTGGAACAACTGAAGCACCAGGCAGCAGCACAGAAACCAGTGTTTGCAGCCGTGGTGCTCGCACAAAAATCAAGCAACAGATGCTGCATAAATAGAATATGCAAAAAGCACAGCTCAGATACTTGAATCCATCTCGCCCTGATTAGGGAGCGCTGATTAACCGCTCGTAGCTGCGCCGCCTGAGTGACGGGATGGCGGTGGGTGCCTGCACCGAGCCTCACGGAGAAGACCTCAGACGTGATGGTTGGTTTGTGACAAGGACTCCTCAGGCCAGGTACAGACTCCTGCACTTCTGTGCTGTTGCTCTTACCAAGCGGGTGGGAAAAGGCTGCGAGATGTGCCAGAGGTGCTGGAGCTGTTGGGGAGACCGGGAGCGGAGGCGTGCTGGGGAGATCTCATGTTGGTTGCATTTGCATGGACCTCAAGCACCAGCAGTGAAGTCCTCTGGTAGATTTTTCCTGCTCCGGTTACCAAAAGAAGGCAAAGAGAAGCTGGGAAGACAAGGAGGCAACGGGCACTGTCTGAGGGCAGGGATCAAAGCCCTCGAAGTCCTCACAGGATAATCTGGGGCAGGGGCTCCAGCCTCTCTCCCAGTCATTGCAGATGACTTCAGATGGCTGCCCAGCGAAGGACCACCCCACTACCTGGGTGTAAACCCTAACAGTTCCCATGGAGCAACTGGTAAGCAAGCAGCAAGGCCATCGTAGCTCCTTCCTGCACTCCTCAGGTGATCCTGCAACTTGAGGCGGAGAAACACAAGGTAAGAGAATTCAGTCCTTATTTCGGACACCTCTGTGGTTCTCAGGGCCTAACGGGGCAACCCCAGTGCTCCTTGACTCTAGTTTTGATCCTTTAAACTGGTAACTGTATAGCAAAGTGTATGCCAACCTCAAACACCATTGGTTTATACCCGCATTTCAAAAATAGGTTTCCCTCAGCAGTATCCCATGCCGGGGTCACAGATCTCACAAGCTCCTCTGCAAGTTGCCCAGCATTCAAGAACTTGAAAAGAAACAGCTGGGATTTAATATTAGGTGCACCGACTTAGTGTGACATGTTCAACCTTTAAGAAAAATGAATGATTTCTTTAAAAGGTTGGATGTCTCATGCTAGCATCAGAACAAGCAACTTGGGGTGGGGGAAAAAAATCAAAAAGCACCACAAATAGAGAAATGAGGAAAAAAAAATCAGGTGTGTGCTAAAATGGTGTGGAGAAAATTAATTACTGGAAAGCTTGGTATAAAAAAGACATTACATGACCCCGTCTGCCAGTGGGGGATCTCTGGAGGTGACAGACAAGTAAGGCAGGGTCGTAATGAATAGCCTTTCCCTAAAATTCTTTGCTGTGGGCTCAACATATACCTTCGCATAAAAGTGGGAGCCTGTGAACAGTAGGAATTATTTATACTAAATGTGCTGCTCAGCAAAACATGGCAAAATTCCTATTCCCAACTGGAAGAAAATCATATTTCATGGCTGTAATGCCATTAAGCAGGATACAGCGACTGGCAGTGGGGAATAGGGGTGGGCGGGAGGCAGGCTGGCTGGAGAAAGATGCTTTTGCCCAGGCTGCAGAGCTGGGGAGGCAGGCAGAATGAGGAGCAAGAGCTCTCAGACAGAGCCAGAAAGATAAGATGAGCAAGACGGGCTGCAGGAAGCATCAGGGGAAGACAAGATGATGATGCTGTTGGTCTTGGGAAGACCCTGAGAGGGAATGCCCAAGCTCAGAGGAGCAAGGCACCTGTTTGGCTTTGCTTCTTGCTGAATTAGCCCTTTCCACCCCACGGCTGGGATGAGCACAGCACCTCTGTGCTACAGCACGTGCCTGGGGGTGCTCGTGGGCTGGAGGAGAGGTCGGGACCACCTTGGTGTTCAGACCAGAGAAAGACATGGAGATGAGAGGAGATTTATCCCCTGGCTGGAAGCTCATCAGCCAGTCAACCAAGCAAATATTTCCCGGGGATGATGCAGGGCCCTGCACTTGCCATGGTGATGCTCACGCTGGCCAGGTGAGAGGGAGGCTCTCCAAGCATACCTCTGCAAGGCCGGCCTCAGGCTTGGAGATGGGGGTGCCGATGGGGCAGGTCACCACCACAGGCATCCACAAAAAGGCTGGAGGTGCTGCTGGCCAACCCGCCATCCTCCCCAGCGTGGCCTCTTCCACCTGTGACAGAGCAGGTCAGTGAAGGCTGCCTGGAGGATGCATCCCTGGCGGGTTTGGAGCAGGCCTGTTGCCGGTGTACAGAGCGCAACGGGCACATCTCTGCAGAGGTGGTTTTGTGAAAAATGGGCAAATCCGCAGGCTTCCCTGTAAAACAGCAAGAAGGCTTATACATGAAAGAAAATCATCAAAAAATCAGGTTTCTCCCAAGTAAGATAATTCTGACATTACTTAAAATACTTCAGACTTGTCAGTAAAATCTCAATGTCATTAAAATTAACTGGCATATTTAAAGATTGGCTTTCTTGCTTGCTTTCAGCTCCCCGTCAGCGTGACATGGGAAGGGCACTTGCTATTCTTATCTTTTACACACTTGTATTTCTTGGCCTTTAACGGCTTCTTCTGCAGCGCGCGCTGCTCTGTCTGCCAGGGATAACGGGTGTCACTGGCTGCTGCTAATCCATTACGGCAAGCTGTCTAATTACCAGTGCTGGAGCAGTAAATAAAATGCGGGTTCACTTGCCGGCCTGCTCCTTATCCCTCATCTGAGAAGTGGGCAAATGTTGTATCACCCCAATTATTGCTCCATTTACCCGCACGTTCCCTTGACTATGGCACTGCTAATTACTTACTTTGTTAGGCAGAAGAAATATTAGGTATTTATTTCATTTGCTGTGATGATAAGAAATACAACTCCTATTATTTGTCCCCTGGACTAGAAAATTCCCTTTGCGGCAATCCTTCCAGTCTGCGTGCATAAATAAAAACTCATTTTACTCTGGCACAGCTTTGGTACCTGAAAAAATAACAAATTTTGATCAGGAAAATGTTCTCATTTCTTTTCTCTAGTGTGGGGAAGGCAAGTGAAGGAGGTTTGTGAAGCAGCACTGGGTATTGCACCAGTCCAAACAGTTCATTACGGTAAGAGCACAGTAGCACTCTCCAAGAAAACCACTTGAAATCGCTGCTCTTCAGCAAAACAACTCATCTGGAGGTGTCTGGGTTTGGGGGATGAATTGTAATTTTGGAGCATGCTCGTCCTGTATCTGAATGTTACTGGGTATGATTTTCATTGGAGGCATTTTTAGTTGGTCCTTGTCCCCTCAGATGCAGCCACCCCTTCACCTGTACTCCAGCTTCGTGAGATCGCACAGCTGGGTAGCAGCAGGTAAAGAAATGCGAGTTAGCGCTGTATTAAACAGCAAAGCAACATAGGAAAAAAGCCAGGGTAAGACCTCCTGCACGTGACTCATCCCAGGAAAGACAGCAGGAAGGGCGGTCAGCCAGGTGTAGCTGCAGCATCTCTGCCTCTGGGGGCTTTCCCGGGAGCACCAGGAGGGCAGGGAGCAGTGAGGCAGTCAGTGCCTGGCAGAACAAACCTGCAATGGCACCTGGAGCCTCCCAGTGCCTCAGCAGTGCTCCAGTGCCTGATCACCTCACCCGCCCTCCAACAAACCCAATTTTCTTGCCTGAAGCAGTTACATTTCACTAGGATCTCCCTTTTTAGTAGTGAAGCTGTAAATGAATCTTTTTGAAAAGGTTCCAAAATGTATGTGATGTACTCCATGGTGTGTGCCACGGGGACTTCCTATGAAGCATTTTTTGTGATGACTCTTGGGCTTCTTCACTGTTGTTGTCCTCTAGAAATTGTCCCATAGTGGTGGTGGAGACCTCCTTAGAGATTCTGCATGTCTAGGTGGCCACAGGGCACATAAGGCCTTTCCTTTTCTTGGTCACCTTCTTTGTGTGGTTTTGTTTTGTTTTGTTTTGTTTTTCAGGTATCTGTTTCGTAGGTCCCCTGGTTTGAAGCCCAGTGAATCATGTGTGCCAAAATGTCCACACTAAATGGTATATGTCTAAAAAACAGGTAAAATGGATGGAAGACAACGCACAGGTTATTGAAAAATATATGTATATTTATACACATATATTATAATGTATGCTTTTCAGTAGAATGTCCTTCAGTTTTGTTACTGGTGTCATTCAGCGCATCTTTGTGCCATTAGCCATAGTTTGACTGAATTTGCAGCTTGCCTTTGAACTTCAAGGCATCATGTGAATCAGAAACTTGGATCAGCAACATTATTGGGGTTTCACTTCTGGCAATACAACAGAGACTAAAGAGCTACCACTGGCTGAAATTAATGTCTTACACAGTCTCCCTTCTTAAAATGTTCTAAATGTTCATACCTCCGGGACGCAATTTAAACATTCATGTTAGCCTTCTGCATCACCTTTAAATAAGGTGCTGGTGTAACACTGCTGCCTCATTTGGATTAGGGAGTAATCAAAAATCTCTTGTATTTCCTGGCAATGGGAGGGAGGGTCTTTAGACATCCAAATTTTGAAGGCGGGGGGGAGGCTCATCTCAGGACCATAGTGCATTCACTTGCAGGTGGAAGAAGCACGCTTTAAATACTGCTACCGAAGAAAACCCAGATTACTTGAACATATTTGATAGAAGAACAAAACTTCTCTTCAAAGCCATCTAGGAGGGATTTGAGTCTTGAGTGTTGGCTGGTTAAATTCGCCTTTAACTCCTTGCTGCTGGGTTTCCTCGCTGGCCTGCAGTGGGGAGAAGGAGGAGGTGGTGCAGCTCCTGGGTGAGCGGGGCAGGCGGAGGGACAGACAGAAAACACAGCCCTGAGAACAGCCTCAGCCCCAGGACAGTGGCCAGGACATATCAGAGCTGTCCGGAGAAAGAAAAAGAAAGCAGCGACAGAAAAGGAGGGATCCTAACAGGATCTCCTCCAAAAGACTCCGCAAAAAATCAAAACGAACAAAAAAGAGGGAGAAATCAGAAGCTGCTTTCTTCACTGCCATCCGCCGAGTGCCCTGCCTGCAAACATGACTGACACCACTGGAAAAGAATGTAAACTTTGATTTAAAAAAAAAAATAAAATAGCGCTTGCTGCCGTTACTTTTTGGCAGTAGATTGCATTTCTTTGGAGTATTTTTATCTGATTACGTATGCATATGCATATACATAAATATTTTGTTAAAAGCAGAAAGATGCTCCTCTCCTTCCTCCCCACGCTCGCAACCGGGGCTGCGCACCGTTCCAAGCGGGCACCTCCGGCACGCTCCCACGCCGGCGGACGGGCGCTGATGGAGGAAAGGGAGAGCAAAATGAGAATTATAAAATAGTCGTAATAACAATAAAAATAACAAATAAGCCAAGTGAGAAATGGAGGATTAATTCAAGCTGTGTCCTTTATACCAATAATAAATGACCCAGCGCTGGGGAGAGCAGGTTGCTAAATTAAAACGAATGTGGGAGGTGTGTGTGTGTGTCCCCCGTGCTTCCCCCGTTACTCCACCCAGCTGCAGGATCGGTGCTGGGGCTGGGTGTCTCCCCTCCCTCCCTTCAATCTACCTAGCCAGAGCCTTCTCCCTGCTTGACAGCTACCGCAAGCCCAAACTGACAGCTCTTCAAAATCCGCCGAAGAAACCCAGCATTAATTAAGTCATTGCTGGACTGTAATTTCCTTGAGAAGTAAAAAATTCTCACACAAGAAAAGGTTACAGAGACCTTTTCTGTGTCAAAATTACCATGCTGCATGAATATTAATGCTCTTAATGAAGACAACCTTTGCTTCATCAGGAAGGTTCTGGAGCAGGTGCCAAGCCTGAAGTCTCACTCTGTGGATTTTCTACTCTATGAAAGTCGGCACAATGCAATTTTTCCATTAAAATCAACATTTCCCACATGATCACGTTTTTTTTTTCTTTTTTTCTTCCCTTCTTTACAGATAGGCGGAAAGAAGGGGGAAAAAAATCCCTCTGCTTTGAAATCAAACATTTAAAGGTTTCATTCAACACATTAATCAGCGCTGAGAGAGAGGAGAGGAGGAGGAGGAGGAGGAGGAGGGGGGCGGAGGGGGGGATCTGCCTTATTTATACAGATCTCACACGCGCCTCCATAGTGCTTGTGTTGCGCTGCCCCGGGGTACCGCCGGGCGCGTCTACTCCGGAAAGGCTCGGGGGGCTCCCCGGGGGTGCCACCGGCTGGATGGGGACACAGCACCGCCACCGCCACCCCACTTGGGACAAGAGCCCCAGCCTTAAAGCTTTGGGCTCTTGCTCCCCAAGGACCACGGATGGGCACTTGCTGAAGGGGAGAGGGATAGCACCAAAAAAACAGGGCAAGAGGGCAAGGGGTCTCCCTGGTGCATGGGAGGGAGTGGGGACGCTCACCCACGAGGGCTTCAAGGATGTGTTTTAGCACAAAACAGTGGAGGAAAGGGCTGTTTCCTTGGCTCTTCCTCAGGGAGGAGAGGGATTTTATTTTTTTTTTTAGCCTCAAACGAGGAAGTGGAAAAAATGTGGAGAAACACTGAGGACAGAATAGAGGCCGCGGCTTTAGAGGGGAAAGGAAAGCAGGTAAAACCCACCTCTTTCTCCCCCTTTGAAAGTAGAAAATGATATGAAAACTGCCCATTAATTATATCTTCTACTTCTACTTATTAGGCATTCATGATCTAATAATGGCTGTGGCTAACTTATAAAAAAAAATCTGATTATTTTCTGTTGGGGCATGCAATGCCCTGTATATATTAAAAAGGTAAGCAATGATATATATTTATGGGTACTGATGTAATAGCTATTAGATTTATAATGCAGAGAAGAAACATAATTTTATTAGAAAGAGCAATAGTTCACAATCCTATTATTGTTTATTGCTGACGTCAGTGCTGAACTATAATAAGAATCATGTAACAACTGGAAATAAAAATGCCGTTTAGATTTGCAAGAAAGTGGATCCTCTAAAACAAAAGTGAGGATTATAAACCCCAGCTGCGCGCTGGCTGGGGATACCTGGCAGCAGCTGCTTGGGTTGCCGCAGCACTCAGGACACAGGTAAAGGTGTTTGCCTCTCTGATCCAGAGGGAAACATCCTTCTGACCCCAGATCTGCCACTGGTCTCAGCAAAAACACTTGGACAAGGCCCTTGGGGTGCTGAGACATTCCTGCGGGTGCCCCGTGCAGCACGGTCCTGCGGGGCTGGACCACCACGTCCTCCCTGGGGACGGGGACAGCTCAGGGCAGTGGCACCTCTGGATCAGCTGCCCACGGCAAGGGACATACCCTTGATAATCTGAGATAATAAAACTTCACTTCTTAAACCTCGTTTAAGTACTCACAGCCACTACTATGCACCTATTATGGCAAGCCTTTGTTTCATATGAATATATAGATCTATTCTTAGACTCTACATCTTTTGTTACAATAACCCTAAAAGCCTGTTTCCAACCTGTATCTGGAACTGTCAGGCTTGCTGGTTTCCAATTCTCTGTAGTACCTTTCCCCCCACCCCCCGCTTCCTAGCATTTTTTTTCCCTTTAGAGCAGTGTTTGCTGACCTTCAGACTCAAGAATTAACTCATTTTCCCGACATCTGTGAATTATTAATGAGGGTGTTTCAGAAAGTTCCTTAGCCACTTCCTTTAAAACTCCTGGGTGCAAATTAATAGAGCTGTTTTTGGGAAAGCTTAATTTTAGCAGGTGCTGCCTCAGATCTTCCTTTGTTGCAGAGAGAAATGTTCTGCTCCTGCACAGACGTCAGATGGGATAGATACACCCTCCAGCTTCCTTGCAAAGACAGAACAAAAGTGTCTAGTCAACACTTCTGATCTTTCTTTGTTAATACTTGCAGTTCTGTGAGCTGTCTACAGCAATGGTTCCACAACTCTTTCAGGATTTTTCTTGCTCCTTTTAGAGTTTTCTGGGATCTTTTCTTATCCATAATTCTGTTGGCCACTGATACTGCATTGCTTTCTTTTAGTTTTGTGTGGGCGTGTGTAGGGAGGAAGAGGAGAGGAGGGTACAACAGTATCATTTTTTTAGCATCTTTGAACATTCTCTGATTTTCATTACATTTCTTACGGTCATTTCACAGTCCCACTCAGTCATTGCAAGGATTACATTAAGATTTACATAGCTGGTCGTCTCCTTTCCAAACAGGTAGTTGACTACAAGGCTGTGTGTCTTCTATGGCATCCATCTTTGCTGAGGAGCCAGAGTGGGTTTCGGGCACACATGGCAAGGGAGGGCAATGCTCACACCCCTGCTCTCAGTCAAACGGCACATCTTATTGCTGAGACATACTGGACATACACTGGCCATACTGTGGACATACACTGGCCCTACAACGGCCCTTGGCTCCTACACCCTCACTGTGCTCCTTGCCCCGTTGCCCTCCTCTGGCCAAGCCCTTTCCCCCATCTCAGTCCCAGCCAGCACCAGCTGCTGGGTGTCCTACCCCAAGTGCCCTACCCCAAATCCCCCACCATCCACCTACTGTGGCTTCCCAGGAGGGTCAGAGCCCAGTCTGGTCACAGGTCTATGAAAAGATGATGGTGATGGCCTCTAGCCTCACTTTAAAACACTGATGGGCCCAGCTATAGGTAAGATAAAGGTGAAAGAAGGATACACAGTCAAGGAAAATGGTTGCCCCAGAATTAGAAATCTTAATCCATGCCCAGAAACCTGCACTAAAAGCTTCCACCTAGGTGCCTCAGTATTGAGGTGTTAGAAAGGAAGAAAGCTTTGAAAATGCTGGTGAAGCCAAGCTCACATGCTGAACGAGAACAAGAACAGATTATTTAGTTTCTTGACTCCTACAAATTGTCTGCATTAAAATAATGCAGATAGCTGAGATAGTCTAATAAATTAGTGTATTTTCTGATATCTACAGAACAGGGTGATATGGTGTCCTGTAATGATACAAATATTCTCATGGGACATGATATCACACTTAAAACTCTAAATTTTTAAAGGTGTTTCAGCTACTTTATAGCAGCAGAGTGTCTCCAGAATGAACTAGATTTGCTATTCCATCTGAAGAACAAAGAGAAAAATTTATGGAAGATCAAACAAATAAAAATACATTGAGAAAGACAGTAAGTGATGTCAACGCACTAAGAAATTAAAAACTTTGCATTAGTGTCTGAGCTTTTTTGTTGGTACCCAGGTATTATAAATAATAAACTAAACCGAAATTGTACATATTATAAAGCTGCGTTTTTCTGTAGGGGTTCTGGTGACATGTACAAACCATGTGAGCTTTACTCCTGTGGCTTATCGATGTCACTAATCCCCCTCTATAAAACTACAGAAGTGAGGCACAGTGGGAAGGGTCGTATCTTGTGCAGAGCCGACTCAATCTTTTGCCTACATTTGTTTCCAAATTACTTGACAAGCCTTGCCCATGGCTTTCCAGGATTGCACCTTGGGATGAATGAACTTCTGTAACAGAGAAATTCATCTTGTGAAAAATGCTTGTTTTGGGTCACTGGAACTATTTGGGAAATATTTGGCTGAAAAATTGTGGGGAAATTCAACTCAAGTAGAAAATCTGAGATGAAGTTTATTTGTGAGTGATGAAGAATGATAATCTATATTTTCTCTGTCAAACTTTTTTTCTTAAGAGTACTTTTAATCTGTTCAGTTCAATCTCAAATGATGCTTACTTTCTTTTTCCAAGTGAGTCCACCAGGCAGAAAAAAATTAGATAATCATGAAGCTTTAATTGTGATAAAATCTCTATAATTTTTAATATAGCTTCAAAATTAGCCTCTGACTGTTCTAAAATAGAAATGACTGTGAAATGACTTTTCTCAGATTTATCGGAAATAGCTCTGGCCACAAAAGGGTCTGAACTTCCTCAAACGATCTCGGGAAAGGCTGGTGTCTGCACCAGTTGTCAGCCTCTCATCAGGCCCAGATGACTGCTGTCTTTGGGACGCTTGAGCTCTGGGTCTGAAAGGCATCTCCTAACCTGTGTGCTGTCTTACAGGACTTTTTTTGGAGGTTTTGACCTTGTGAAATGGAAGCTGAGGACAGTAACCGCCCTCACAGGATGGGGTTTTAACTTCGTCACAAGATGGGACTTTTGTTCATGGGGAATTTTTTCTGATGATGAGCCCAGCAGCCTTGCCTCCCAGATGACAATGACCGTGCTGGGATTCCTGAAGGAGTCTCGCCCTCTCTCCCCCTCAGCTCCCCATACCTTAATCCCAGAGAAATGAAACGCAAGTCTCACTCTCAGCTCTTGTTGGCCTCTTAGAAAATCCCCAGCTTAATCAGTCGGCTTGTTTATGGTACAGCTCCTCATCTTGCAAGTACTACAGATGCCACTTCGTTGCACCTAAACTGCTTACGAGACAGCACTCTTATCTAATAAGACATAGCACAGCCATACATATTTATTTATATTTGAACTCTTGCCCTCTGTACTATACTGCAGGTCATGCATCTGCTCCAACACCACCTTATTAATTTTCTACTACTCTTCTCCATGGTGGCAACAGTGTTTCAAAGACTGAAAGGAATATTTTCGTTTTTTCTCTTTGATCTATCTCTTTAACTCTTTAGCTGCTGGAAGGAGGAGGGTTTGTGCTTTCAGAGCACGGTATCACAACGCTCCTTGTTGGGAATCGGGACAAAACAATGCACTCCAGACAATGTCACTTTTCCGCCTGTGTAATACAATACTGTTCTGTTTTGTACCTTGCTAATTAGAAAGCAGGAAAGGGAAAATATATTTATATATAAAAGAACTCCCATCTGACAGACTCAAATTACAAAAGTATTCTGATATAAATAATTTAATCAGTGGGGGGAAAAAAGAAAGTCACATTGCTACCTATGATTTCTAGACAGAGTATTAGCAACCATTTCTTTCATTGGCTTCTGCTGTCTTATTTTGTACACCTATCACCAATAAGAAGCTATTGCATGATGCTTAGCATAAAATATGACTTTCATCTCTTTGTCTTTGCATTCGCTTGCTTCATTTACCTTCCTAATGTATAAAAAGTTTTTAATTTGTCTCCCTCCCTTCCTCTTCTGTCACTAGCACTCTTGAAAACTTCTGGAAGAAAAAAGTAAAGACTAATTCATATATGGGACCCCATTCTGCCAGCCAGATCTGCCAGTCTTTGAAATACACTCAATGAACGCATTGTTTGAAGAAGTGATTGCAGCTTTATGGCTAGGTTACAATCCACTGATATGAAGCCATCCTGATGAAAGTGCAGATCTCTGAATCCGCGCATCCTTTGATGTCCCGCAATGATGGATACTGACTTGGAGGCCAAAGACTTGGTCCAGACACCAGTTCCCAGTGGTAAAAGGAGGTGTGCCACTCCCAGCAATGGTGCTCAGGACTTGTGAAGAGCCCGTGCTGGCTCTTGGTGCCCATCTTTGTGCAAAGAGCATCTATCAGGAGGCCTGATTGACCTTGGTGCACCAGCGTTGCATCTGCCTGCAGAGGAGGTCTCTAAAGACTTGTCTAACCTCCTCCATCAGCCATACCATTCCCCATGAGCACAGGACCAGGGGTTTTGGCAAACACCCATGGAGCCAAGACCAGTGGCTATAGCCAGGCTCATGCCTGAGTGCTATCCTTGAGATGGAACTCACAGCCTGACATTGTCAAACCATTTGTCCTGAAGCCCTTTGAAAGTCAAACATGGCTGTACAATGAGGCCAGATGCAGACGCTTCTTTGGTTGGCCGTAAAGAGACCTTGCATTGCCCTAACAATACAACCAGAAACAATTTGACACGGCCATACCACCAAGACATTTCAAAGGGGAAGGCATACCTTCAAAGCATTAAAAGGCCAAAATGCAGATGTTTGGTTCCAAAGGAAAACAGAATAAGCACCAAAGCATGTTGTGCAAGATCCCCCTTCAAGCATGTTGCAAGGCCAGAAAAGCTGCATTTGCATGAGAGCAGAGAGTCCATGGCTGTAATACAAGACTGTGTATGGGCTAGCATCAGGCCCCAGAGCAAAGTCTTTTGTCCAAGACCCTGACACTGGGCAAAACATATTTTTTTTAAAGAGTAGAAAGGGTAACCTGTCCCAAAGTCCGTGTTTGTACAGGCAGTATCTGTGCCAAATCTGAGTGCTGCTATGTGAGGTGTAACCCCTGGGCTCCCATGAGCTAATGCCAGTGTCTGATAAGAACACAGATATATTGTTTTCTTGTTCCCGTGGTGGGTGAATACCTTTTGATTGCCTGCTGAGATTACATATAATAAAAAACAGAGAAAGTAAACTGCCTTTCCCTTCACAGTTATGTCACTACAATATATATATATATATTGCAGGTTTAAAATCCATATCCTGTTGTTGGATAAACAGCTGGAGCTATTGAGATTTTTGTGGAAAGCTTCTACTTTTCTTCCTGTGAGTTGTGAGTGCATTATCTGGGGAAAAAAAAATCATAATAAAAAAGAAACAAGGCATGAAGCGGCCACAGCACAGCACCTGGGCAAACTGGAGGTGTGGGCTCATGAACGCCAGGGTAGAGACAACAACAATGTGACAGGGCCACTCTTCCCGAAACTGGGGTGATGGTGGTGTGTAGGGTGATGCTGACACCCAGGTGTCATGGCAGTCCTATGGTGGAGGTGCAGGAAGCCTGACCATGGAACAAGTTTCCCTGAAGGAAATGGCATCCACTTCCCAGTGCCACCATCTCCTGGGCTAGGCCCAGCCTGTCATGCTGGTCCCTGAAGTGACACCAGGAAGGTGGCAGTCCCCAGTAGCTCACAAAAGCTCTGCAGGGGTGGGAAAGGACAGCTTTCTTCCATCAGATCATAGCAGCTTCCTACTCTGCTCTCGCTCCCTCCTCATACCGTCGCTAGATGCTGGAAGTACGGAATAAAGTTCATTTTTCTGACATAACACATGAGGATCTTGAAGGTTTATGCCACAGCAATGTAAAACGAATACCTCTTGGCACAGCAGAGGCAGCGCTGCCTGTTTGCTGAAAGGAAGGGAAACTCTCACGCACTCCATCTATCACCTTGCGTGATGGCGACCAACAGCTGACTGCAACCAAGCCTCTTCCTCCCAGCTCCTGCTGTGTGCCCTGGCAAGACACAAAGACTTGTGCTCAGAGGCCCAGGGAGTGAGGAAGGGTTTGTGCAGTACGCTGTGGCTGTCTGACAGTCAAACAATATCTCGGAGCACCATTTCACTAGCACAGCTGCCCCCATTTGTTCCAAGCTCCTTGGTGGCCAACAGTGACCTTGGTGCTCCTCAGCCCCCCACAGCTGCAGGCCCTGGGAGGCTGGAGCTTGGCCTCCATGTGCATGACGTGGTGGCAGGCCCACAGGCATGCCGCAGCTCCCTCCACAGAATCACAAAATCATAGAATGGTTTAGTTTTGAAGGGACCATAAAAAACATCCAGTTCCAACCCCCCTGCCATGGGTAGGGACATCTCCCACCAGATCAGGTTGCTCACAGCCCCATCCAGTCTGGCCTTGAACACTTCCAGGGTTGGAGCATTAACAGCTGATCTGGGCAGCCTCTTCCAGTGCCTCACCACCCTCATCTTGAAGAATCTCTTCCTTCTAGTCTAAACCTACCCCCTTTTAGTTTAAAACCGTTAACTCTTGTCCTAACACTGCACTCCACGTTAAAGAGTGTTTCCCATCTTTCCTGTAGGCCCAGTTTAAATACTGGAAGGCCGCTATAATGTCTCCCCAGAGCTTTCTTCTCTATATGCTGAACAACCCCAACTTTCTCACGCTGTCTTTGTAGAAGAGGTGCTCCAGCCTTCTGATCATCTTCGTGGCCATCCTCTGGACTCACTCCAGCAGGTCCATGTCTTTCTTATGTTGGGGGCTCCAGAGCTGAATGCAGTACTCCAAGTAGGGTCTCATGGGAGCAGAATAGATGAGAAGAATCACTTTCTTTGACCTTCTTTTGATGCAGCCCTGGATATGGTTGGCTTTCTGGGCTGCAAGCGCACATTGCCAGCTCATGTCCAATTTTTCATCCACCAGTACCCCCAGGTCCTTCTCCTCAGGGTTAATTTCTATCCACTTGTCACCCAGCCTGTATTCATGTTTGGGATTGCCCAAGCCTACATGCAGGACCTTGCACTTGGCCTTAATGAACTTCATGAGGTTTGCAGAGACCCATCTCTCAAGCCTGCCCATGTCCCTCTGGATGGCATCTCCTCTCTCCGGTGTGTTGACCACACCACTAGGCTTGGTGTCATCTGCAAACTTGCTGAGGGTGCCTTTAATCCCACTGTCCATGTAATTGACAAAGATGTTAAACAGTGCCAGTCCCAATACAGAACCCTGAAGGACACCACTCATCATTGGTCTCCACCGGACATTGAGACATCCAGCTCAGTTAAGATGTGGGAGGAAAAGGGGTTGCTTCCCTCAAGAAAACATACTCTGGGGCAGGGTGAGCAAAACTCTTTCTACAGGTGCCTGATTTGGGATTTTGGTCTGGCCCACTGTGTTCACAGTTATATTGGGTACATACAGATTTGTACTGAGTTAAACCGGTGGACACTTACTGTGCTTTAAGAATGATGGGCTTTGCTCTAGCCTGACACTAGTGCTAATTAATTTAGAGCAAACAGAAATAAAAGTGGTACAAACTGCAGTAAAAGTATCCAGCTTGCAGTGGTTTAGCAAAATCAGTTCATGCTCAGATAAAACCAGTGCAAGTCGGCACACAGATAAACACTGAGAGAAACTTAATAAATGTCCAAAGAAAGGAATAAGAAACATGAAATCAGTTGGACAGTAAAGAGGGTCAATTGTAAAATAGACAATATTATACTAGAAGTGCTTTTTTTTTTTTTTTCTGCATAATTTTTGTTTTGTTTTGCTTTGTTTTTGGTGTGGTTTTGTTTTTTGTTTGCTTTGTTTTGGTGTGGTGTTGCTCAGTATTCCCACCTCTACCTCTCCAGCCAACAGAAAAGTCTGGAGCATTTTCTTCTCCTTTTCTCCAGATGCTGTCACTCCCTTTTTTTGCCTCAGCTCATAACACCTGCTCAGAAGTGAACAGATCTTAGAGGAAAAACAAATATTCCATGGGCAAACTGTTTTTGTTTGCTAAGCACATCCTGAAATGTTGCTTAAAAAAAAAAAAAAAGGCTTTGGAACCAAGACCCTCTAAGATTTCCACAGATTTCAGCTGAACCACAGCTGATCTCCATCCAAGTTTTGGGAACTCAGATGCCTGATCTAAAGACCCACAAGTTTCTTAGGTGGTATGTCATACAGAAAGGCACTAAACCACTAAGGCATGAAATCTGCATGTGTGGGTTAGGAGATGGGGGCAAGAGCAACCTAAGACAACTGGGAGGATCCCTAGACAAGCTAATATATGCCCTACATCATTAGTGATGATTAGACTGTGAGTAAATATAGGCACCCTCTCTTTCACCAGCCTGGAGATCTCCACTCAGAAAGGAAGAAGTGCCACTGTGCAGAGGGAGGGAAGCATGTGGGCATGATGGGCATGTTGGCCTGTGGGCCCTTCCAGCCCATCCCTGTGTGGAAGGTGGTGAATATGAAACCTGCAGTCGACAAGGACAAAGATGTTCCCATGGGTCTTCATTGCTCAGCATGGCAACCCCAGCTACGGACTTGTTTGTGAGGTTGTGAGCATAGGGACAGGCACTCACTGTTTGTAAGGGCAGATCAGAGCCCTTGGGGTGGTGCAAGAACATGAAACAGTTCTCATTTTTTAACCTGACACCTGCCTGTCATACCTGGAAAATGTACTTTGCCCTAAGTGGCTTCAACTACTGTATGACTTTTACCACGCAGTGTTAAGCACAGCATTTTTCACTGTTTTGCCCTTTCTAGGCACTTTTTTCAGTGACTGGCAAAGTGATCCTGCACACCACTCCTGAAGCAATATGGGAGTAAATAAATTTTAAAAAAATATTATATATTTAAGTATGTATATACCAAAATTAACTCCGAGAGAAGGCAGATGTATGTCTTCTCTTAGACTTCAGTTTTGTAGACTCTTTGTCTACACCATCTGCTTTATTCCAGTTCCTGTCTTGCCCACCACAACTGGAGTAGCTGGGTATCTTCTGAATGATTACAGGCCCTGTATGACTTATTCTTTTCCTGAATCTGTATTTTATGTGCTAGGCTTACTCTATGTGCAGCTCTCTGGTGATGACAGTGGGAGTTTGGCACACACAGACAGACCATGGCATTCACTGGCAATCCACAGAGGCACTTTATTTTTTTTTTTTAATGTGGTATGGAAAAAAGCTTTTCTTAGGAAAACAGATAATATCAGTGCCTGAGGCCTTTGCCCTAGGTGTCTCAAAGGGAAAGGCACTTTAAAAATGTGCAAAGCAGCAGCCTAAACCTCCCACAGTGCTGAAAAGAAGACTAAATATTCTTAGGGAAATATTGGGTTTATTCCAATTTCTCCAGAAACACTTAACAAACCCACTTCCACATTTTCGGGCACTGGTTCTGGGAACTCAGCATTTAGGTACTTTGAATAAAAACAGCATGGTCAGCTGGACCACCTTATATGAACATTAATTTCCATTCACTGGATCTGAATCTATTTTCCCTGTGAAAAATCTGGAGTGGCTCCACAGAAGTCATTTGGAGTCACACCCCTGTAAAGCCAGTGCGAGCAGAGACTCCAGCCTATAAGACACACTTCACTTTGCGAAGCATATGCTATTAATTAACTATGAGAAACTGCTGCTCATTTACTTTTCAGCTACATAAAGATTAAATGTTTCCTAGCTCCACGTCAGTCTAAGCCGTCCTTCTTCAGACTCACTCCGTGAAGCTACCCACCGAGGCCAGGGGAAAAGTGTGAGAGTGGGCAGGAGGGCCCAGCTGCACAGGACCAGATGAAGAAGACTGAGCCGTTCTGAAGAGAGCTGAAGTTTTAGGAGAAGCTGGCCATATGACAAAGAAAGCAAAAACAAGATCTTCCATCAGTTCTGAGCAGGTCATCTTCGAAAATAGCAATTACTGAAAACTAAAATGGATGATTATTTACGTAATCAATGAGCAAAACAGAAGAGGTATCCATATGTGAGGGAATTTAGTTACCTACAGACTGGATGGATTCTGATTTCTTATCCTGCTGCTTGTCAGCAATTCAGGTCAATATGACTTTATGTCACTTTTTCTTATCTGCAGTCTTTACATGCAACTTCTCCGAAATGCTGAGAATGATATCAAAGCATCTTGGGAAACATAAACCAATGGGAGATGTAACATGAAGTAGTTCATAAAAGCCTCATATCTTGGATATGCTACTTTTAAGAAAGTGGCAGAGATATTTATTTATTTATTCATTTATTTTATTGCAGGAGAGAAATATTTATTTATTTATTTTGGAGCAACCCTAACAAAAAAATAGATGTAAACAACACAAATGAGGCCTTGTGCGGTTTGGAAGCTGTAAGGATTCTTAACCACTAGACTGGCACAATTCCTCCTGTTCTTTGCTTTTGGTCTAGTAAATTAAAAGGCCACCTCAGATGTTAGTACCACAAATATTCATGTTCTACCCAGAAATGGAACCTTTTTTATTTGATGATTTCTGCAAATGAGCATGGCATTTCACAAGGAAGAGAGGGTACATCAAGCTTCAGGGAAATCTTATCAGCTTTTCCAAATGGAACCCAATGAAAATTTGCTATTTTCCTAGTGAAATATCTCCCTTAAAAAAAAAAAAAAATCAGGTTTTACTAAACCTCTCCATCAGGACGGTATTCCTTCAGGTAAGGCTTCCTTAAACTTTTAAAGATCCTTTTTTTCTGTATTTTCTGTATTTTCTGAATGCCTCATCAGGCCCATGTGGCCCCTGTCAGAGCTGTTGGAAGTTATTATCCAATTGCTTAACAGGCAGCGTACAAAACTGTCAGATGATCATGGACCACACGATCTCCTTAGATATTAACGTGTACCACTTGTCTTCAGTTGTTGGACTCCACCATCCGTGGCAGAATTTGCGTCTAAATGTGGAACAGCAGAAAACACACAGCTGTGGGGGAAAGAGGCCCAGAGACCATTAGGTGAGACCTCAAAGCTACGCACTGTAACAGTGCTGCCTCTAATACATGGGAAAGGACATAATGTAATGTATTTGCTGTATGTGGTGAAGTACACATACCCTTAATTTGTTTCTCAAGAAATAAACCCGGGGTGCTTAAATTTCCCAGGATCAGACTAGCAGCAATCAGATGGCAAAACTCCATGGAGTCCATAACTATAGGCCCAGAGAAACCTCTACACCGCTGCATGAAAATCCATTGTTGGTTTTAAGCATTGCTCCCAAAATCTGAGTGTTTTCAGTTGCCACTGGCTTTGGTGGGAAACCAGGCTGTTCATTATCACCCAGCAGCACGTTGCCTGAGAGCAAAAGGCAGCTACTGTGCAACTAGCAGCCTTTCTGAGGAGAAATAATCATCATGAACCAGTTATGTGGAAAGGAAGTTGTCCAGCTCTGCAAATAGCTAGAGCTCCTGCAAGAAGCATGGTGAAAGAGTTGCTGGGAGGGTAAGATGATCTATTTATTCCAAATCATTATGTTTTGGGTCCTGCTTTTGGGTTTTACATTTCTGAACGAGTATGAAAACTCATCTCTGAAAAACGTCTACCACAAGCTGAACAAAATCCCCATAACAATCCTCCTGTTTAATATGCGCACCAGAGGGTGCTGTGCTGTGGGTCTGAATAGGAATATTAGCCACTCCAAACTACATTTAGATTGCCAATAAAAAATAAAAAGGCAAAATGCATTAATGTAGATTTCTGCCTTCCTTTAGAAGGAAAAACATCATAGTTCTAAACTGCAGCTGAGCAAAAGGGGGGAGGGGGGGAAGGAAGAAAAAAAAGAAACAGTGAATTATGTGATGTGGTGTTTTTACCAACTGTCTAAATAAAGGTTTAGTGAGTCACTGTGGAAAACAGAAAATCTTTCTTTATTTTAAGAGCTGCAGTTTAAGAGTTTTGTATGAAAAAGCTTCCCTTAGGTTTGTAACTTAAACATTGCCCATCTGCTCTTTCCTCCCTTGTCTGCATTTACAGTAAATCTGAGATTTCCTTTTTCAAAAAATACATCTTAAAAAATGTACAGATTTGGCCAACAGTGTCTGCAGAGATAGAGAGAAGTCTAATTTAGGATACCAATATCTAAAATGATCGTTTCCCTTTGGTCCCCATTGGAGACGGGAAGTTCTCTGCTCTGGTCTCACTGTTGGCTTTGGGTTGTCCTCAAGAGTTTGTAGAAGAGGAGGCAACATGGGGACTGGAACCCAGCTGGGCAGGGTACCTGTTTTCCAAATGTTGTGGAGAGAAAAGAAAGATGGGTCTCCGTGAGATCAGGACCCAGAACCCACTGAAGCAAATGGAAAGATGCTCCAATGCCGATGGAGCCAGGGTGTCTTGTTCACAGTCACCACAGCTGAAGAGCAGTGCCAGTCCCTCAGCACACATGGTGTGATGCAGAGCTCATTAGTTCGTGAGTATCGTAAGACTTCTTTTCTTTATACAGACTCACTGAGTGAAAGAGGCTTCAGTTTGTGGTTTTGAATTACAGTCAGAGTAACTTCACTGAAGACAATTCACTTTTTTTTTTTTTTTTTTTTTTTCTGGTGGGAAACCAGGTAGGAATTATAATCAGACCCTTCAGTCGCCCCCAGAGGAGGGGTGGCTTGCACAACATCCCCTGCAGGTGTGTTATCTGGGTCTACCCATGCTTGGTTTTCTGACTGGGGGCGGAAATGGCTTACACTTTGAGGATAATCTGTAAGGAAGGGATTCAAAGGCAGAACACTTATCCCAGCTCCCAACTTAGATTTCTGTCTCTGACTCCCATTATTAATGAACTCATTCACTTTCATAAAAACAACTACACAAGTGCTTCTAACCATATCTATAAAACTATTTAATGCTCTTTTCGAAACAAGGCATCTTACAGCCATAGTAATTGCAGTTTTACTAGACCTTTAAATGAGAAGCAGCTACTTATTAAGTTTTGATATGGTGAGCTGATTAGACAAGTTAAACATAAAGGCACAATTTATGCATACTGTATAACCACATGTGCATGTAGTGCAGTTCTTACACTGGTGTTTGGCAATCACTGCAATAGGAAATCCTGCTAGGTACACAGTTTTATGCCACTTACAGGTTACAAGTAGTAAAGCGAAAAATGCTGGATTTTACAGGAAAATAATATTCATAAATCTCCAGCAGTGAATTACAGTATAACTCAGAGCTGTCTTTGTTTTCCTGCTGCTGTGAATTCAATTCTGTTGCCAGTGCACAAACAATAACACAAAGACCAAAGTGGAAACCACTCCCCTTGCATTTGGCAAGTGCTTATAGCCAATTTACAGCTGGACTCTCAAAACGGCTTCTGAAAGAGTGTTAATAACAAAGAAGTTCCCACAGATGCTCTTTTTTTTTCTTCCTAGAGTACTGTAGCAGTCCACTATGCATAAGTTAAAGATGTCTTCTCGTGTCCTACCTTGTTTTCCCAGTTCATCTGTCTCTGCGCTGTACCTCTCTGGACATGAATCATATTTATTTGCCTTTTGTCATATTAGGCAAGTCACTCAGTGCGTTGCACTTTAAAGAGCTCTCACTATACAGGTCTCACAAGGGAGATATTGTGCTGCCTAAACAGCCCTCTGAACTTAATTCCTCCTGATCTGGTGTAACTGGGCATATCATGCTTATATATATCATATCGTATGATTTTACATGTTTATTTTGTTATTGTTACTTGGCAAAATTCAGGATCAGTGCTCTTCCCTGTTACAGTAATTTTGTGTTTTTCTAAGTATGTAGGCTTTTACCAGCACTGACATCAGTACAATGATCTCAAGAACTGAACGTATAATCTGTATAAGTAGATTTTCAAGTGGAAACACCCAATTAATTTGCTGACATGCATCATCCCATGTAAAATGGTCAGTACAACTTATGCTTTGTGTGATCTTGGTTCATTGCAAAATAAGGAACCCCAAGAACAAAGATAACATATCCTTCCGTTATATTGTACTTGTATGGTGCATACATGATACTGAGCCAATGTATGGAGGGTTTCTACTAACAGCTTTATACCTGGATTTAAAAGCAACTCAGAAACTGATTCAGCAAAGACCTTACACTTGCATAATATTAGGAAGCTGAGCAGCACCGCTGATTTAAAGTGGGCTGTTCATGTGCTCAAGTATCATGCTGATTCAGGGCCACAACGAGTGGAAGACTTAGGAAATATGTGAGGAAAAAATATTTATCAAAGGTTAATCATATATTCTGCTTCTGGCATAAGAGGATCACCACAGGAAACTGGAAGGAATTTGTCTTTCCCTGTGCAGTGTTGCACAAACAGTGATTTTCTTCTAATGCAGTGACCATCGGTTAGTATTAGGCACCAGATACAGGATGTGGCAAACTCATTGTCTCATCTGGCATGGCAATTCTTACCTGTGATTTATGAGAAGGGCTGTGATGGTACAACTAAGCTGATCTGTCTCAGAGTGACAGCACTGACTGGCTTAAAGGGAGCTATTTTTAACTTGCACTGATACAAGCAAGAAAGCAATGAGGCCTTAATTATACTTAAACATCTCAACTCATTGTGGTTTCCAACCTCCTTCATGTTTTCCAGCAGAGGTTTGGGACCTACGCAGTGAATTTAAGTCTGACAATTGGTTAGCTTTTCTCCTATACCTTTTAAAGGTTCTTTGTAAATAGTTCGCAAAGCTCAGATGTCCGTGGGCTGAGCTGAATGATTTTTGCTTTTAAGAGATCAGTAAGTCTTTAGAAAGAGCAAGTGGGCTGTCAGGAGGGTGTGTATGGACAATAAAGACTTGGTTGTCCTTGTTACAAATACTTGTTACAAATATTTTGAATAACATGCTGGCAAATGAAAAACCTTTTTGAACAAAAAACAGGAGCTACTCTCTTGAAATAATAAAAGATTGCCACAAACTGTAAAGTTACAATATGCACAGGAGAAATGGTTGTGCTTTCTTTAAATACAATACGCTGGACATTGCCTGGCATTTTCCTCCTTATAGAGGTCTTTCTCAGAAGAACAGAATGTAATAGCAAAATGTACCAGAGTAATATTTTGAAGGTGAGCATAGATTTCTTTATTTCTTAGGTCTAACATGTTCACGGTTTTATAGTTAGTAGTTAATATCTGAACACAGAAATGTATCTGAAATCAAAATACTATCAAGTGGAATATGAAATAAGTAAATAAGATAAGCTACTATGAATATGATAAACACATCTCTTTGAATCGTATCATTTATTCATGACTTTCTCTAGTTAGCTCAATAAGCTCCTTAATTGCTGTGAGCTGAAGCCCAGGTGAATCAGAGGTACTAATGGAAGATCTCTATACATCTGCATTCAGCTCTGTGCTATTCAGACTTGCAGAGCATTGCTGCTGAGAAGAGGCTCCACAAATGTCCAGCTGAATACTCATATGGGACTGGCCTGCTGGGAACTCCAAGGCATTAAAATTCTTGTTCTCTTCTACCTTGGTTATCCGGGTATAGAGTGAAAGTGTGCCACCCCTAGACGGATGAAGGCTGGAAGTAAGCCTTCCACCGGGTACTGCTGTGACACATTCTGCCTGATCCTACCCCTGAAGACTGCTTAGAAATTAGACATCCCATGGACTCATCATCTGGACTAGATCACACCCAGAACCTATGACATTTGTCCTCCCAGGAATGCCCCACTTCCTGATTGATTTCCAGGTTCATTTAAAGTTGTCAATACTGACCTGTAATACTAATATGATTTAGCTTTTATCTGCTTGCAAGTCTCTCTCTCCCTCCCCCCTCCCCCTTCTTTTTTTTTTTTTTTTTAATTTACTTCATTTAGTTTTGATCTCAGAGACTGATTGGTGCCGTGTTAAGACTGTCCCTCTAACAGAGCATTTTGGGCCTGGTGGTTATGAGTGTTTCTTATGTGTTTTGTGTGTTTTGTCTCTTATATATATATATTTTTTCCCCATTGGTTCACCAGCAACACTTAGAACATTGTAAAATTATCTCTTCACTCAAATGCTTTTATCAGTTGATGAAAATGTAACTAAGGGATATGTCCTGAGAAGATCTCCTGGAATTGACTTCTACATACAGATAATATCTACTGTACTAAAAAATAGCCCATGCAGTCAGACTTTGTCACATCAACTCATTTTATGAAGTATGTCTGTTGGTACTCCGTATAGGTACTTCTTTCTATAATCTGAACTTTGGTAAATGTGCTTAATGGATTTTCTGTGGTCTGTATGTGGAAAGGGTCCCACTGTGGTGGTTAATATGATCAGAAAATTGCCAAATTATGCCGGGAAAGCCTTCATCTTCAAAAAGAATTGTAAATATAGTCCACATTTTTTCAAAGGATGCTTGGTTGGAGGAATTTGCCTCAACAATCAGACAAAATGGGATGATGGCGAAATGTCACTTATGAACATCATCTTCAAACACACACTCTGTGTGTGGCTGCTACTGTTTAAAGTTTCCCTCATTTCACTGGGAAGGCCTTATGAAGCAATCACAGAAAGGTAAAATAAGAGAGGAAGTAGAGGAAAGCAATTTTCAATACCAAGAGACTTAAACATAAAACAACAGAGAAATAATGATATATTGCATTGTCTTTGATTAGACTGAGAGTTTTCTTCCATCCCTCAAGGCAGAACTGTAAATACAGGAACAGTCAGTTCCCAACATCTCTAAAGATTACCCAGCAGACTGGGATAATCAGATTATAAAAAGTCCTAAGCAGACCTCTCATATAGCCTAAGGGAGCACTGGAACTTCTAGATCTCCCAATGATGCTAGGCTGTCCTCTTGGATTTCCTCCTGTGGTCCATTTGGGGTTAGCTAAGCTTTCTTAGGGATTCAGAAATTAAACTAACCCAGAAAATCCCCATTTCCAACTAAAAGAGTTTCAAAATTGCCCTCCTAACTTGCTTGAAATCTGTGCATAAAATTCTGCTCTGTTACTGAGCTGGCTTTCTTTTTATCCTTTAGCCACCAACCTTTTTCAAAATTAGAACTTACCCTGAAGAAAAAATGGGCTAATATCAGACATTCTGACTCCATGCACACTTACACCCATGTGTAAAATTCGGATACACTTTCCCGCATGTAACAAACCATGGATAGAAGAAATATTTTTGATAGAAGCCAAGCTTGATAAAAGGAGTGCACAATGTCGTGCCTGAAAGTATGGTATTAATAATTAAGCCATGCAATCATTACCTCAGGATATTATTTCTTAAATATCTCTTGCAAAGGCAATACGATTACATATGAATTATATCAATTTTCTACCAACAAAAAAAAATCCAGAGAAATAGGAATTGAATTACACTGTCCAATTTGCTGTAAAGTTCACTGTACGTGAAGAAATTAATCAAAGCTACCACCACCCATTTTTATGGGAACATAAAATGATGTGAACTTCCATTTTTAATAAAGATGCATAGCTCTTTTATGAAGACTGACTAATAACACGGTAATGAACTGAAAAGCTACTGATACATTAAGAATGAAAATGTTGAGGGATGTATTTACTAAGTCTCCTGTTTGAAGCCAGGCAATACTTCCATTTGAATCTGCCTATAGATAAAAGAAGAATCCAAACAATAAAGTTGATGCAAACTCGGTATAAAATCATCTCCTGTATATATTAATATTCTTTTTATCTAGCAATGTTCACCTAAATGATCCCTCAGGCAGATGTGGTCTGCCTTCTTCAGCAGTTTGAGACCCCGTGCGGGCATCTCTCAGTTGCCACAAATGCCCACGAATGGGTATTTCTGACCTGATTCAGACAGCTTCAAGGCAATGGAGGAATTTTCTTAGGTCCTGACTTCAGAAAGATTCTGAGCAGCAGCATATCTGTGTGTTCTCTGCAAAGGCTTTTAATCAGGAAGGCTAAGAAAATACTCCCTTCCCAAAAGAATGATAATTAATTAAAGTCATAGAATATTAATCAAATTATAAAATAGTTAGCTAATTTATTTTGACCGTGTTCATACACCTTTTGTTCTTGCTTTTCATTATTTATTTATTTATTTATTTTGGAACGGTCTATGGTATGAAGCAATTGTCCAGAATATTTGCTTAAGTGGTATTTAAACAATGGAAAATTTAAGTGGAAAGTGGTGTGGGAACAGCCCAGTCACAGCAGAGAGTCCCGGAGTTCTCTTTAGCTGACCTGGAAATAAATGCTGCTCTCCTTTCCTTTCAACAACTGAATTGAAACAGAGGCAAAATCTGGGGTAGGGAAAATTTTTGTGTTCTTTTGCGCTTCTGAACAGTTGTTCAGCCAGTTAACTTTGATCACCAGGTGTTTTCTAATTTCTCACAAATGACTCTGAAACGGAAGCTATCACAACTTTGCTTAGTTGCTAGAATTCATCTGGAGGAAGTCTTCAAGGCATTTCATCATGGGTGGTCCTGTGCTTTGGTTCTTCCTAATCCTTGTTCTAGTTAATATTAAAATAAATAAATAAATAAATAAAAATAAAACAAGGGCGATGTTTCATAACTGTGAGAGGTAAAGAGCTAATGAATAATAGAATTGCTAGTAATAGACAAAGGTGGACTTCTTGATTATATTTACTAAATTAACTTAATCATTAGTACTTGATATGATGTCTCTGAGGCATCATATCATGAGTCAGGGAATTGACTTGTTTACCTGTCTTTCCCAGCTCTGTGAATCTAAACATCAATCAAATGCTAGAAAATTGTTTAGCTAGAACAGTGATTACTCATTTTATTCACTCTTTTGGACTGCTTCTGAAGAGGAAGAATATTTCAGGAGTATCATCTTCTATTTACTTGCCCCTGCCTCATTTTCAAAATGTCCTTTCTGTGGACCCTATGAGAGATCACATGCCTCGTCTTAAGACCACTAAACTACAGAGATGGCAGCAAGAGAGAAATACAATATTCCAGCTGGATAATCACCAAGCAGTCTGATTCACTTAGTCTAATGTTCCCAGTCAGATCCTGGCAATGAAATAAACATGTAGGAGGATGCAAACAGATTAGTTTTAATTAAAATAATAAAGAAGGTCCAAGCCTTGGACCTCAGATTAAACTCCTGTTTTTGTTTTTGTTTTTGTTTTTGTTTTGTTTTTGCTTTTTGTTTTGTGTTTTTGTGAGGAAAAACATCTGATCAAATTTTACTCTGAACCCGTTCCTCAGGTTTTTGGTCTGATCTGAATTCAAAGACACCTAGACTTGTTTGTCTGCTTCTAAAATACTGCTCTGCAAATGCTCCCCATTTTTCAATCCAGACCCACAGTTCAGCTTTGAAACTCCTCACCACAGGATTTGTTCTAGGGCTTAGTAATGTTGTCCCTGCCTGCTTCTGAGAAAACATCCGTGCTAGTCTTTATTGCTACATATTCTCATTATTACTTCCACAGTTTTTAAGATCTGGGATGAGTATCTGATCAAGTTTCCACCGTGTTAGGATGTGGACATTTGGGGATAGATCAGCCTCAGAAAGTTCCTTTTTTTTTTTCCTGTCAAGGAGTGACAGACCCTGTAAACGATGTTGGCAGAATTTGGGGTCCACAATAAGTAGACGATTAATTATTGTTATTATAATAATACTCATTTTGGGGTCTCCTGTATCAGGATTAAGGCTCTGCAGGTGCTGAACAGCATTACTGTGCAGAACCTCAGTGGCAGCTGGCACCAGCTGGAATCCCATTTCCTGCTCACCAGAGCTTCAAAATATGTCATTACATGTAGATAAAAGAGGGAGAAATGTTGTTTGTCTTTCAATTTCTCTTAAAATCTTCTGCATTTGTCTACAATGTGCCACTGACAATACTACTTGTTTAAATAATTTTAATAAATAAAGCAAGCAAACAATATTAAACACACTAAAATCATGCCTATACATGCATAGAAGCATTTATCAGATTGGCCTGCGCATTAAAAGGCCTTTTTTTTTTGCTTTCTGCTGAGCTGGTAGTCAAGTATTTTTTAAGTCTTGTGTTGTAAACAGAAAATCTATGATTTAAATTAATGATTTATTCCTTTAAAGCCAGTGTGGAATCTATCACTGGCATGATAAGATGCACATTGTCTTCTATCTGCATATAGCCATGTAACTGTGCAATATCTGGCAGTGAATATGAAAAAAAAAATCAATTTTTCCTGGTTTCAAGCATATCTCCTGAGTCTGAGATATGTCTCACTTGTTTTTCAAATACCGCTACAAGTAATTTAAGCTCTGTGTTCAGAGAAAGAGCTTGTCTCTGTGTGGGTGCACACATCTGTATTACCTGATTGGCATTAATTTTTACCTATTTTAAACAGAAAGATTGCGGTTCTCCTCCAGCATTTTTTTTTTCCTTTTCCACAGGAAATGATCATTAAAAGACTGCCAGATCCAAAGCCCAAAGAAGTCAATGCACAGTCTGAAACTTTGGTGAAGTATCCATCACATTCCAAGCCTTCGATCCACGGAGGGTTTTAAGGTTCAGCTTCTCCTGAAGATTTAAGAAGACCAGAAAGTCTGGATGGCAACACTGAGGTCCTCTACTCTGTATGCATGATGAATACTTAGCTATCAGACAATTTGCTAAAAGCCTCTATCAGGTGCTGGCCTAGATCAGTCTCATAGCTGATGTAGATTTATGTTTTCTGTGTTCATGAAAAGTTGGAGTGATTTGCACGTTACGGAACCCCAGAACAGCTCAGGCTGGAGGACACCTCTGGAGGTCATCTAGACCAAGCCCTGCTCAAGCATGGTCAGCTGCAGTAGGTTCCCCAGGACAACATACAGACAAGTTTTGAATAACTCCAGGAATTGAGACTCCACAATAATCTGGGTAACCTGTGCTAGCACTCAGTCACCCTCACAGTAAAATAGATAAACAAACAAACAAACAAACAAACAAACAAACAAACAAATCTTATGTTTAAGATGAGTTTCCTGTATTTCATTTTGTCCCATTGCCTGTTGTCTCATTGCTTGGTGCCACTGAGAAGAGCCTGGCTCTGTCTGCTTTAATCCCCACATCAGGTATTTAGATGAATTGATTAAGACCCCTGAGCCTCCTGTTCTTTCTGGCCTGCACAGTCCCAGTTTGCAACTTCTCCTCACATCCTAGATTAGATTCTCCTAGATTAGATTCTCCTCACATCCTAGACCTAGATGTGGTCTAGTTGATCACCAGGACCCCTTGGCCTTTTTATGCAAGGCTGCTTTCTAGAAGGTCAACCCCCCCCTGTGTGTTTGTGCACAGCATTGTTCCTCCCCAGTGCAGAACTTTGTTGAACTTCACGAGGGTCCAGTCAGCCCATTTCTCCAGCCTTTCAATGTCCCTCTGAATGGCAGGGTGACCTTCTGGGATATAAGCCATTCCTACCAGTTATGTATCATCTGTGAATTTGCTAAGGGTGCACTCTGTCCCATTACCCAGGACTTTAACGAGAGAAAAAACACTGTTGGCCCCAGTATTGACCTTTGGGATTCACCACTAGTGACTTGCCTTGAGATGGACTTAATGCTGCTAATCACAAGCCCCTTGAGCCCAGCAGTTCAGGCAGTTTTCAGTCCACCTCATTGTCCCATTTCTCTAGCTCATACTTCCATGGGGCTCCACTGCTCTCCCCTCATCCACCAAGCCAGTCATCTCATTGTAGAAGTCTACTGGGTTGGTGAGACCAACCTTTGATAAAACTGCTGACTTCTCCTGATCACCCTTCTATCTTTCAAGTGTCTGGAAAAGGTTCTCAGACTTATTTGCTCTATCAGCTTCCCAGGGACTGAGGGGAGGCTGGCTTGCCTGTAGTTGCTTGGATCTTCCTCCTTGCCCTTCTTGAAGATAGGAGTGTCATGTGCTTTCCTCCAGAGGTCAGGAACCACCCCCAGTTGCCATGACCTTTCTAATAGAGAGTGGCCTCTCAATAACATCAGCCAGGTTTTGGGTGCATCCCATCAGGGCCCATGGACTTGTGTCTGTCCAGACTATTTAAATGTCCCCTATCCTCCACCGAGGGCAAGTCTTCCTTGCTCCTGACCTTTCTGGTAAAGGCTGAGGTGAAGAAGGCATTGAGCACCTTGGCATTCTGCATGTCCTTTGTTACCAGGGCCCCGTCCCATTCATCAGCAGGCCCACATTTCCCCCAGCAGCTTCCCAGCAGTTAGGGAGGGCTGTGCCGTGCTGCCGCCCGGCATGGCACGCCACGACACAGTACTTCCTCCAGCTAACTATGAACACTACCTATGATCATGAACAACATAAACATGGACTTGGCTTTGTGTCACCTTTCAGCACAACAGAATTTCCAACAGTGAGTGCAAAAGTGCACCAGGAGCTGCAGCCGCTGCCTTTGAGGTCCAACTGCAAATTTAAGTGATATGAGCTCAAGTTTAATGAAACTGTATTTTCTCCTCTCTAATGGATACTTTACCTTTTCCTTTGTCTGCCCTGTTGCTTGCCCTAAGCTCAGCTTGCTCCGATGGGATGTATCCTCAGCCAGTCAGTCATTCCCTCAGGCGGGGTGAGCTTCTGTTGCTCCATTTTTGGCAAAATCTGCAGCACAGCTTTCTAAATGTCTTGTATTTATTTTATTGCATTTTTTTGTGTCTGTGCATGAAACCTTATGTTTGACGGGTAAACACTGGGTAAACATTTTTCATAGAGACTTTTTATTTTTTAATAAACAGAGTAATTTTCTCAAATAGCTCCTTTCTTACTCCTCTCCATAATATCGTGTGGAAATAGATGGTCTGTTTCAACATCGGGGAACTGGAGGGATAAGAATAGAGACAGCAGTGTGGAAGCAATGGGTCCCTCTTCTGCCCATATGGTTCAGGTTTGCATTTTGGCTGGCACGATAATGTGATTGCTGGCAGATCGAATGTTTAGTCTCCAGAGCAAATAGCAGCCAATGAGTTGGGGTGTAATGTACATGTGGAGATGTTCATAATATTCCACACAGGCTGAACCTACAGCAGGAGTGAATTCAGCTGCAGTGAAAACAGAGATGCTGCATGAATCCTTCTGTCAGCACAGCAATGGCATTTCCAGGCTTTTGCATTTGGGAAGGGGAGGAATGTGCCTCTGGGGATGGAGAAAGCCACCACTGGCGGATTCTCCTGTGGCAGGAATTTCTGACTTGCCGCAGAGGAGGTGATGTATTCTGATGAGCCTGAAAGTTACATTTCATCATTGCTTTATCGCCCGATGAATCATTACAGCAGATGAATGTTAATTGTAGCTAAACAAATGGGCATGTCCTCTCTACCCCCAAACAGCTGCCACCGCTGCAAGACATTATGCAGAGGGTGCAAAGCGCTTCTGGATGGAAGGGAAGCACTACCCTTGCCTCTGGAGCTGCATAGCTGCAGTGTAATGAAATGCCAGGTGTGGAAGTGTTTGAATCAGAGTAATTTCCATTTGCCCTGCGGTTTGCACCGCTCTGGGGACACACATAGTGCAAAGCATCCCTAAGAGGTTGCTTCTTAGCAGGCAGGAAAGTCTGCATGGCGACAACACTGACTTATACTTTTGCCATCGCAGGGGCTTACCTGGGACTGAAAGAGCAGCTGGACCACAGCTGGACACGGTGCCACCGGATGGTGTTAGGGGCAGCCGTACCAGGATAGCATAACTTCCCTAAGGACTGGCAGTTCTTGATTTAAGGGTTCTTTGTCCAGGGAAAATAAACAGATTGGATGGGCCGGGGCACTTTCATCTTGGTTCACCCAGTGACCAATCTTCTGTAGCTAATCCACAAAAGCCTAGGCTGACTGATGTTTAATGCCTTGAATTCTCTTCCCGCTGTTACATGCACCAAAGCAAAGTATTGGGGTACCCCATTTCACCCAGTTCATATTTCTCCACAACAGGATGAACCTGGAAGGAAGTTAACTTGCAAAATGACATCCCCGTGCCATTCCTGATCCTCTGTCATGAGACAATCTGTTTCTAGAAATACCATTCCGTGACAGGAGGCAAAGGTAGTCAGATAGCCAGGTGGGAAGCTAGTATTGCAACAGGACTTTTTACAGTTTGTGAAGGTACGTGGCTGGACTAGAAGGATATGAGTCAGGAAAGGAAAGGAAGTGCTAACAGCTTGAGATAGCCGTGGCTAAAATTTGGCTGCCTAAAGGTTAGATAAGCAGGTACGTGAATTTTGGAGTGTGAGGGTAGACATCAAAATATCAAGTCTACACATTCATTCCCTGGGGTGGAAAGAAATAGCTAATACCTGCCCAGAAATCCCTGCCCCTTGGAGAGGCGCTGAGCTACCGATGAAACCCAGCCGCCGGCAAATACACAACACAGGATTCCCGGCATGTGGGCCCATGCTGGCAGGATGACCCCCACGGCGTGTGCTCCCCAAGACCCCAGTCATGCTGGGTGTTTGAGCCGTGAGGAGCCGCTTGTGGTCCGGGAGGCTTCGTCTCCCCGGCTCCTCTGGCGAGCGGAGCCGCGGCTCAGCGTCGGTGGCAAACGCAGGGAGGGGAGCGCGGGGATCCTCACAGGCACTTCAAACGCCAGTGAAGAGGCATGTGCTGAAATGTCGTCAGAGTAGCAGGAATTCATTTTATTGAGGAATACGTATAATAAAGATAGAACAAAGGGACCGAAATGGTGAACAGATGGGCGGGTGTTCTTCGGTGGCTCAGGAGCTGTGTGAACATGCTGGTTTATGCCCTCCCCCTCTTTCTGCATCTTTTTTTGTTGTTGTTGTTGTTTTGGTTTGGTTTAGTTTTGATGCATCAGGGTAGGATGTGAGATGATATGACAGTATATGTCAGAAACTTGGGGGAAAATAAAACCCCCTTTTTTTAACATCAAACTACTGCTATCAATAGGAACAGCAACTGTTCAAAATTTGTTTCAGAGCTGCCAAGAAGTGAACATTCATGGGAGAGAGAGAAAGAGAGAGAGAGAAGGGAAAAAAATATTTTTCCCTGCTGTTTGCAAGGTGGACACAAATGCAAGCGGTAGGAGGCTGACAACTTGACACATGTCTAATAAATCTAAAGCATGGAAAAAAAGTCAACAATTCACTGTACAAGAAAGCATTACTGGGATAAAAAAGTACAATCCCCCACCCCCCCATTAAAAAAATATACTTATTCTCAAATCAGGGATTAACGTAGACATTAAAGCCTCAATTTCTCTTCCCCTCCCCACCTGACATCCCCTTTTCTGGTTTTCTTTTTTTCAATCAGAGACACATTAGATCCTGGGCAGAGGAAGCCGAGGTTTTCTGCATTATAAATGAACAAGGTGCAAAAGCTGAGTCCAGCGAGCAGATGTTGGGAGCTCAGCGTGCCGGTGACAAAGGGCTAGAGTGCAAGAAGCTTCCATATCACGTCTGTTCTTCAGTGCAGAGCAGGAAAGGTTTTAATTTGACAAGTTGGTTGGATGCAGGGAATTCACAGATCACGGTGAAAGCCAAGCAGATTTGGCCACCTACTGCATGGCCACATTCAGCTAAAAGGATAGCAGTTGTGGAAACGTCTTCTGCTCCAGCCGCCTGACACTACGCGCACGACGGGGAGCCCAGAGGAGGCTTGTTTACCACAGGCAGCAAATTCCTTTAAAATGGAAGAAGGGGGGGAAAAAAGAAGTGGGAGAGAAAGCCATGCTTCCATTATCAAAGTAATTAAGTATTTTTATTTCAAGCGGCTGGTTGGTTATTTTTTAAAGCTCTTTATCCTTGCTTTCCTCATAGTTGGTAGTTATGAAATGCAGGAATGAAAATGAATGCCAAAACTAATGGAAATTCTCCTACAAGCCTCATGTAAACAGAAACATCAGCATTAAAGTTATGAATCTTAATTTGCGCCACTGAGCTAAAATTTGTATCTTTCTGCATTAAAGGAATATAGACATACAGCACTGTGTAATGTCTATGTGCAATACAGAAAACTGACATGGTCTCTCCAATTTATGGGGAAATTGACATAATTTTGAAAAAAAAAAAGAAAAAGAAAAACTACTTGTGAACTGGGTTTTGCATAATGGGATTAATTTGGTTGACTGTCACATCAACTGTGCTGCAGAATGCAAGTTAATCACAACATCAGTCTGATTTAAAAGAAGAATGAAAGAAACAGAAGGAAAAAGAAAAAAAAAAAGGAAAGGTATTTTCTTCCTCTCCTTGATTATTTTTTCATTTTAAAATACCTCTCTTTCTTTTGTAGCTGAGGTAGTTCTGGCAAGCAAGGCTGGTGTACGTTTGCGATGTCCACCACCTGAGTGGTCTTTTTTCCCTCCCCTGCTCTCCACAGTAAAGGGAAGGAAAGAAAAAAGTGAATAGTTTATCCAGGCATATGCAAAACTCCTTCCAAGCAATGGCACATCTACATGCGTTTGACCGAAACGCAAGCCGACCAACAGAGCCAAAGCAACTTCAGATGTTTCACTGCATTGATCTCACCCACTGCCTCTTCCGCTTACCCCCCTCTCTGAGGAAGCCACACTTGGCACTGGGATCCCTACCGAATCAGTCCAGACACCCTTGCTCTGCCTGCATCTCCACCTATCACAGCAAGTGCACCATTCCTCTGGAAGCCCCGTGAAACGCTGGAGAAGGAAGCAAGCATTCGTCGCTTATTTTGTGGCTGATACCGTCTATCTTTACAGAGGTATGGGATGAAAGAATGAAATAAACCTCCTTACAGGCTCTCACATTGTGTTCTTGGCAAAGGTACTGCAAACAGAGGCTGCACGTGTACATGACACATCACTTAAGTCCTCTGGTTTCTATGGTTGCAGTAGATTTTGCTTTCAGGGGGCATCCTAGGAAGGAGATAATGCTGCGCAGTGCTTTGGGTGCAGCGCGGTTGAAGAATTAGCTCTGGGAATTGACGGTACTGCGATAGTGGTGACAGAGAATGAGGAATTTGGGCTGCTGGGCTGCCGGAGCCGGGCACACTTCCAGCCCCTCTGGAAGGCCCTTGCACCACACCACAGCCCCTCACTGCTCCTTCATCCCTGCCTCCCTCGCAGCCAGCGCACCCCTCTTCCCAGTGCAGCACACTGACTAGGTTAAACAATTACACTGCACTAATTGGCCTGTGTTGGTCCTGATGAGAAAGTAAACAAATGCTGCAGAGAAAAGCAGAGACAAATTGTATCTAATTAAATTGATGAAAAAAGTGACAATATTTTTGCCCAGGAAAAAAAAAAAAAGGCTACTCGTAGCTCTACAAATATCTCACCCTTGCAGCCACGTACCCCACTTGCCAAACTTTGTACCTGTGTACTTCGGACCTGGCTGTGTCAAGCAGGAGAAAGTGGAGGTGCCCAGTAGTGTTCATTTGGGCTAAAACTGCCGTGAGTCCTCCCTGCCATGGTTTAGCTGTTCTCCTGGCCCTGCTTGTATGAGTGCCTGTATGCATTCTGATGTATGAGTCCCTGCATCTTGTACTGGGGAACAAGGCTCTCTGCCTGCAAGGAGCGTCCAATGCAATTCCTCTGTGGATCACAGCAACTCCCTGTACATTACCCTGGCACAGAAGTCTGGGGAGACAGAGATGTATAGGTGGGAAAATCTCAGGGATGGATACAAGTCGTCTCTTCATTGATCAAAAGAGAAAAAGCCAAGAAAAATACCACATGGTCTAAGTCAATGCTGCCTTTCTACAGAAGCCTCCTCTCTCACCGTCCTCCATGCCAGTATGTCCTGAGGAAAGCTGAAGGCACAAAAAGTTCCCAGTCTCATATACCAATAGAGTCAGGAAAGAAGCCAAAAAGAGGTATGAGAGACAAGAGCCATGCCTCTATGCAACCGTATTAAAAACAAGACCAGATTTTTTTTTCCACCATTTTGCTTTGGTGAGGTGGCAAATATGAGAACAGCCCCAAGATTCCCTGGATTCATCCTGGGGAAGGATCAGGTTAAACTTAATTTTTTAGTGAGAAGTTAATAATTAGTTGACTTTTATTTTCAGGGTCTGAAGACACAGCACATGAAAACCAGAAACCCAGGGCCACTAGAATCTCTTTCCTCCAAATCTCACTGAAATCAATGAAAAGACACAGAGTGTGTTCACTGGCTGCATGATCGGCCCTGCCACAGAAGCAGCTGCAAGAGTGGTAGCAAAGTGTGTCATGTGTATTTGAGAATTTCCATTCTAATCCTCTGTTTTGAGTTGCTCAGAGCTTTCTGAATGCTTTACTTATCAGGATAAAATGTTCCAGGCCTGGTCTCTGGCAAAATGTAAATTTTTAATAGTTTAAGATAAGAGCAGTTCAGTTATTCTTGAGTGGGAGAAGAGTCCAAGAACCAAGGAAACAGATTTTTTTTGTGTGATTTTTTTTCTAATAAGTCATCTGTTAAAGTTGCTGAGGGACCAGTTTTGAAGCCTAGCATGAAGTATGGCCCTCATGAGAGGGCCATTGGAAAGCAGACAACACATTACAGCTATTGATCAATGTGTTACAGGGAAATTTCACTTTGGTCCAAAAGGGTTATGAGTCCTTGGAAATCATCCAGTGGGCTTAAGCAGTTCCTTTAGGAAAGTTGATCCCTCCCCACTCTTCTTCCCCTGTCTCCAGTTTCTTCTAGTAATCTTGAGGGGGGGGGGGGGGGGGGGGGGGGATCCATATTTTCCATGTTTGTGACTAATTTAACTGTACTGAGATCCCAACAGAAGTTAGCAAAATTAGCTAGATGACTGCCTCCTCTAGCTTAATTTTCCTACTGTCTAGTTGAAATGGCCATCTGATTCTTACTGTAAGTTCCACATAAACATTACACCACTCGTGTAAATCCATTTATCTAAGTCCACTGGTGAACCTTAGCACACAGTATTACAGAGTTATATCTTGAGTTTTCCCCTGTGGTCTTTCAGGTTGATGCATGCTGAGCAGCCCACATTGTGCAACGTATGCAAGTTTTGTGTGTTGAAACTGCTGTAACTTCAAGGTGTGGTGTAACTCATTAATACCCAAACAGCGTGTAAAGTGAGAAGCACCGTGCCCTGTGATGGCTATAAATTGCCCTGTATGCTAAAGGTTGTTATGCTATTACATGTCCTTTACATGTTGACGTTGCTCTAGCCTGCATGGAAGCTGCAGGAACTGGAGGAAGCACTGCATCTTTACCATGTAGAAGGTGCTGGGACACAGTATATTGGGCAGGAAGAACATCTGGCAACAGCAAAGACGACCTGGGTACCCACGTTACATACAGAAGCAGGCTAAAGAAGCCAACCACCTGCCCTGGCTCTGGAGTTCCCCTGGGCTGCTCCTGGAGCTCCTCTGCCTTTGTAAATCATCAATAGGTCAATCAAAGTGTAAATATGTACACGGCTTCAACTGTGTGGTCGCGTGGGTTTCACAATAGTTCAGACAACCTGGGTGGTAATTCATGCTCTTCATACTTAGGTTCGTACTGAACCCTCTCCACTCAAAATCCTGGGAATTTCGCACCAAATTTGGCCGTGGCCTTAGCAATCGAGATCAACTAAAGATGTTCCATAATAGCAACACATACATCATAATAGATAAAACAGAAAAAAAATGTAGTGGAGAATATGAATACTAACATGCCCGTTTTAGAGATGGGTCACTGAGTCAGAGTGAGATGATAGCCCAGGTTCCCATGGGAGGGCAGGTAACTCTGAGGAGCCAGTACTCGCCCACATTGGACAGAAAGTCAATAACAAGGCTTAACTTTGATCTCCTGACTTGCGACCGTCTTATGAAGCAAGGATAAAACCAAGCCTTTCCCCAGGGCCTCTTGACGGAGGTGTGTTATTGCTGCCGATGAAGAAGCCCTCGTGCTGTTCCCAGGCTGCTGCTGGACGGCGACCACCAGCACCGTGGGACGGGGCAAGAGCTTCATCCAAAATTTACTTTGTGAACACATTTGGGATGACTTCCGTGTGAATAACTGACTGACTTGTTGCTAGGGAACAGTTGGGAGGGATGTTTTTTGATCTCCCATATGCTTACTACTAATAAATAAACAAATAACAATAATTACAACAAACCCCAAGCCTGTTGTATCTCCAGGATTAATTAATGATAAAATACAGCTGAAACCCTGTAAAAGCAGGCAGCAAGGTGGGTTCGATTTCACATTTCCCTGCTGCGTATGGAAATGATCGTTGAAATTAACATTTTTTTTTTCCTCCTTAAAATTTACCTTAGCTGGATCAGGTTGGTGGGAGGAGTGGGGGAGTATTCCCTTCGCAGACAGAGGATGAGCAGGCAGACAGTAAATCTCCCTGTGCCGGTTTTACTTGCATCCAGTTTTTCCTGCCTAGTACAGTTAAGTTTTTTAGATACTTTACTTGCATTTCTAATTCAGTTATTCTTCTGAAATTTATTCAAAGGATTTATGCTTATGAAATTATAATATAATGCTGCCTATATGCCAATGAGCTGCAGGCAAAGAAAATAATTTTCTTCAATTTACAGTTATGAGGCTGGAAGAAAATGATGCCTTCTTATCACCTCTTTTTCTTTGTATGCCTCGGTATTTTTTTAAGTCTTCAGAAGGCAGGAGCTGATGATGAATTCTTAAGCAGATCACACTGATAATTGTATTTCAGAACTGTCAACTCTGTGAAGACTGTCCACGGAGGTGTCTCAGTTCACTTGAGCTATTTGTGTCACTGCTTCTCCTGGAACTCAGCCCTCAATAAAACCCAAATCACTGGGGATATTGTTAAGTCTTCTGAAAGGATTATTAGATCGAAGGAAAATTTATGGATGACACTTTGTAACAATTAATCAGGAACTGTTGATGAAGTTAAGTTGGTTCTTTATTCTTGAGCAGAAAAAAAAAATGCAGCCCCTGTACAAATTGTCAAATGGCCTATTTTGTCACTCTGTTTGATTAATGGACTATTTGGAGTCCCCAAAAAGTCCTAGTACAAATAAAAAAGAATCATAAATATTGAATAAGCTCACAGCATGGTTAACCTTGACTATATTTTGGAACATTCTTGGGGAAAACTTTGCTATACAGAAAATAAATTGCTAAGGGGATTAAAAAAAAAAATCACAACAAATTGGAGATTTTGGAGAATGTCACCTACCCAACCTTGTCATCCTGATTAGCCTGCCATGATAAATTAGCTTTAGTTAGCTTTGCAATCAGGTCAGAAACTGCTGGCACACCACTGTGTTTTGTTAGTGGGGCTACACCTGGTCCACAAAAGGGGCACAGGATGGCACAGAAAATACTCCTGCATTTGGTGCTTTGTATGTCATGCAAGGCTGGGACTGCTAACAGCCTATTATCCCTTTGTACTGTAATTTATGGAAATGGAGCCCAAGGAGTGCTAAGAGCATGGGAGTCATGGTGCCATAAGGTTGCTTCTGAAAGGTTGGTCGAAAGATGTCCGGCGATCTGTGTATATGCAAATGATAAGACCCGAGCTTCAGCTGCAGCGAACACACACGTTCATACGTATTCAGGACACGCAGTTTCCATCTTTTCCTCCTGCTCCTCTGTCTCTCTATTTGCAACTCGGGTGCCCTCCTCCCCTAGACCTACCCCCCCCCCCCCCCCCCCCCCCCATTGCTTGATGCAGCTGTTTAGCCCTGACAGGTCTGACCAGTCATTTTTGCTAACCTCTGATAGCATCTAGGTCATAGTGATCCCAAACCATTCTGCTTTTGTTCTCAGTGAACAAGAAATACAATGCTATTAGTTTAGGCTTGGGCTCCGCAAGGCACTTAAAACCCATGTGCTTTCCTCAAAGAATGCAAGCAATGCCCTGCTCTCCTTCCCCACTGCTTGGCACTTCAGTGCCTGCCTGCAGTTAGCCCTGTCTCAGGCATTTTTTGGCTGAATCAGGCCCTTTCTCAGGAGACTTTATAGCCAGTTTCCTTTTCCTTTAGTTGGCCCCTTCACTAACCCACCTAAGCTGACACACATGCAATAAGGTACTTTCAAACAGAGATTATTCATGCTCAGGAGCACGATAGATTTTGAAATCTGTGCAACTATTCCCATTAGGGATGTAAGGGAGCTGCAAAACAATAACTGCTCATTATATTGTGTTGATTCTTTGCAAGTAATAGGGATTAGAATAGGGAGTGTTTTTCATCTCATCACATTTCATTGCGATACTCTGCCATCCATTTTTATCCCCATAGTCACAAAGATCACAGGTAGTCCTCTACCTCCCACTCAGGAAGAGCAGTAAACAAAAAGAGCTGGGCTAGAGGCTGCAGGAGGCAGCAGTACAGGGAAACCAAGGTGCTAGCTCTGCTTGCTCCCTGCTGCAGGCCTTGCTGCCTGGGTGACCTGGATGACCTGGATGACCAAAGGGAAATGCTTTCCCTAGAAAGGTCAACCTCAGAACAATGGGGCTGGGGAAGGTGAAGAGGTGGTTTGGACCATTATCGTGCTTTTAGTTCAAATCGTTTGTGTAGCATCTGGGGAAGAGCAGGGAAGCGTGAAGTTTTCGAGGACTCTGAGCGTTTCTTCAAAGGTGTAGGACTGAACATTTTTATGAAGGGCTTTCACAATCACACAGTGCTATGGCCCATGGTTAAACACAACAATAGCAACAACAAAAAAGTGTAAGGCACCAGCCTGACCGAGGCTGGGGTGAGGTGGGAGTTTCGGGAGGAAGCTGGCAGAGCTGCTTCTGGTGAGGGTGCTGCTAAGGCTCGTGCCAAAGCCCCAGCACAGACACCTGCCTGCTGTTTCCCTAGCACATTGCAAAACCCAGGTGTCCACTGGCAGCAATTATTAAGGCTGAGAGTTTTTATGTCAGCTGGGTGTTAATTCTGGATAAATTTCAGCCCTGCTAGTAGTACCTGGCCTGGAGAAGCTCCTTCTGCAGGCCCATCTGGGAGACCTGCAGCAGCCCTCTGTCCTCAGCCTGCAAGGGTGTTACAACACGCTGATAGACTAGCTTTGGGGTGGGATGCTTTCAGGGCATCCTGCTGATGCTGGTGTGTTTTGCGTGGGATTTACAGATGTTGGCTAAGTCAGGGAGACTCAGCAAACCTGAACGGACTGTTTAGTCTGGTGGTCACATGGGAGAGAGGAAACCTGTGCTCTTTTTCCAGAGCTGCTTGAGTATTTCGTATCAGTTACTGGAGCACAGCTAGGACCCAGAACTTGCTCTGGAAGGTGAATAATATCTTCTGCATCAAGTGCAGGTACCAGGAGTGGTTGGATCAAAATCTGGATGCTCCTGGAGTTGCCTAGATTAGGTGCTTCCAGGATTATGACAGCCAGTTAGGAGTAGGGTGTCTGAGTTCTGGTTCCTATTACAGTCAATATAAATAACACATATTGAGCAGAGTAGCTTCAAAAAAAGGATATCCCTATCCAAAAATAGCGTTCATATTTTTGTGGTGCTTCTAAGAAGTGTGGATTTAAATCACCTTGGAGGAGCTGTGTTTACTTCTCTGCTGTCCTCTCAGGTAGGTGCTCAGATCAACTCTTTTTCAGGGCTGGATCATTCCTATCCTGTGAATGCCAACTGGGTTGGGTTACACGTGGTGCATGGGATGGATATCTCATATGCTAATGCCAGCACAGGCTAAAAGCGAACTAGGAATATTGCACTTCTGCAGCATCTGATGTTATGTGTGTGTCCTGTTGTCTAGAGAGCCCTGCTGTTGTCGGAGCAAAGGCAGATGCTTGGGGACCTGAGGAGTCTCCTTGATACTCTTCTGGTGAGCAGAAGTTTGGAGGTGCGAGTTGGTAGCTGCTCATTAACTGTCCAAGCATGCTTGTAAGGAGCCTTTCAACATATGAAATCATAGGAAGGCTTCTCCTCACAGAGCTTTAGAGGTGTATCTAGATGCATCTTTGCTTCCTAAAAGTGTTCCTAGCATCTTTTGCAAAGCTGGCAAACAGAGAAGACCAATCCTGGTCTATATTCTCTTCTAACTCTCCTAAACATAAGATAGGCACTAAAATAGAATGAAATCCCATTTACTAAACATTAAGTAAAGCTGCTTCTTTGATCACAGTTCTCTTCTGAAAGAGGGCTCATTTAGGAAACATGAGGGAAGATTCAGCCACCAAAGGGTGTGGATTTCATTGCTAGTTTTTGCCAGCAAAAGAACAACACTGCAGATGAAAAAGCATATACTAAATGAAACTAATTGCATTATAAAGAGCACCAGGCATCCTATAAAAACCTGTTGCCTAAATGTGCCTGTAACAACTTTATCAACAAATGATCTTCATGCAAAGGAGCCAAAGCAATTAGGTGGGGGTTGGCAGATCGCTGCACTCCCTTGACATACCCTGTAGTAAAATAGACCACCAACTTGAAAAAAAATCCTGCATATGTCAAAATGCTAGACTGGTGGTTCAAATGTTTTACCAGGGTCCTGCCTGTGTTAATTTGCCACATTTCACAAAGCACGTTACGCAACATTCATTTTTGTACCTTCTCTCCTTTCACTGCCCCTGCCCTCTCTGGCTATATGTGCTTTGGAGTAAACCACCTGCAGAAGTGCTTGCATCAGCTAGAACTAAATTAGCAAATTGGTCTCAGCTGAAAATGGCCAGGTTTATTATCCAGGTGAAGGCTGATTTATTTATTTTTTAAACTGTCTTTGACTAACAGGTAACTAAAAACCTAGCTATGATAACAAAAGGATAGGTAGACTAATGCTGCCTGCATTAGTGTGTGTGTATGTTTTTTTTAATTCATTTTTCAAATTTAACCCTTACAAAATCATCTACCCATTGATTTTTGAAGACCCCAAAACAAGAGTAAATGGCAGGTATGTGTTATTACCCTTTTAAGAGGGGCTGGCATTTTAAACACAGGGCAAGCATTTATGTATTAGGCAGTCTCCCAGCTTTGGATAGTGGGAGACTGGGAGTATTGACATGTGACTACAGATTTGCTTATACTTACCTGCTTTCCTAGATGCCTACTAATATGTACGGCATGCTGTTGGGTTTTATGCTTTTATAGAGTGGAGCTGTATTATTCATGGGGTGTGAAGTATAGTGTTGATTGTGTTTTAATTCATCTGTAATCAGAGGGAATGAAAGGAGTGGACTCTTGGTCTTCACAGATGGGAAGGCATAGTCTTTGCTCTTAATGTTAGAACTAGTAATAAAACTTTGGTTTTCTGAATTTTAATGGATGAATGATTTGAAGTATGCTCCCAACTAGGCTAACAAGGCATCCACAATGGGTAAATGTTGCTTCGTGTAGCTCTTTCTGGACACCTCTATGATATGAAAGCAATGTAGGAAAGTTTCTTGATCTATGGGTTAGGGCTGCCCATGTTTACAGAGACAAAGCTGGAGTATTTGTGGGGGCTATGCAAAGTATCCACACATGATTGTATATGTGCCTTTACCATATTTTTGCTTACCTATGTGTTTGTCAGCTCTAGTGCTTTTTGTTAGAATAATCTTAACTTTGTGTTAATATTCCCCTCACGTGAGATTCATTGCTACATCTTACCTGAGTGGAAATAGTGTGGTGAAATCTCGCTAGACCTTTAGTGTCTATGTGTAGACTTGAAAAATTACTGTGCAGTTTTTATGGCCATGCATCTACACAAAACCTGCTTATTTTTTCTTTGTCAATGAATGGCACCGAGTTGCTTAAGGAAGTCAGTAGTTGAATTTTGTTTGGAATTACATGTGAAAGAGGACCCTCCTTCTTGTCATTTTATTTATCATTAACAGCCATTATAATTTCTTCCCAGCGGCAATTACACTGATATCGCTACATCTAAATCAGAAATGACACTGTAGTAGTTATATTATGTTGACTGGGCATCACCTAATTTTTAAGTGACGTCCTTGCCCCATCATTGTGATTATATCCCTTTCTAATAAGTAATATAAGGAAAGATCTACATAATGGGAAGATATACATATTAATGTATTCCATGACAAACATGTTAACTTTACATATTAATCTTGGTAAATAGAAGTCATGTTTACATTTTTCTTCTTCAGTACACTGTTCTCTTGACAGCTTGCTTTCCCTCTGGTTTTATTCTTTCCAATCCTGGTGCACGTTCTGCTGCCTCTGGTCACCCTGTTAGTCGCAGAAGGAGAAGGCAGGTCACATCCATCTGGTTAAAAAAATAAAATAGAGAGGAAAAAAAGCAGTGTTACTGGATAACATAATATTGTTGCTCTCCTCATTGCATTCAGGTCTGCGTGAAGGGACTTGGATATGGGCAATAAACATATGTGTGTGGTAATGAGATTGTTGGTGAAAAGTCATCTTGAAAAGACAAGGAGCAATTAAGCTTGCTTACTTATACAAGTTAGAATGACAAGATGCCATTGCTGGCCTCACTCATCCATATAATAGGGTTCTCCTTCCTTGCTTAGCTGTATTGGGAGAAGCGTTTCCTGTCAAACCTCTGCCATGGCTCCACCATAAAGCAATCTGCCTTCTTCCCTTTTATACGCAGATCATTCTCACACTTCGCATTGCTGTCCTGATTTCAACAGAGTGTCTGCTATCAAGCACCTGAATTAGAATAATTTGAGAATTCAATGCAAAATATTCATTTAACCAAGTATTTGTTTGTATCAGTGTATTCTCTTGTCCATTTTTTAATTGAATACTAAAGGATGTCAGTGGAGAGACGTGCAGACTGCTTGCAAACATTTAATAATGCAACATGGTGAGTCAACAAATAATGCACTTTCCTTTAGCAATCTTAAAGATTAAGATAGGATATCTTTGATTTTATTGACAAGGAGAGAAGTGTGGAACAATAAGAACATATGATAGTTAGTGTTAGATAACAATAGCTATCCTTATGCATCTTGAATTGAATGATGAAGCTATCAATTAGAGAAATAGCCCTCTGAGTATATATCCTTGACAAGATGAATACCAGCACATTGTATTTGCGGATGGCAGTCTTGGTGATCTGTAATTCAGAAAGCTGGAGATACAGTTTAACTAATCCTATGATACTGCAATAAAAAAAAAACAAAAAACAAAAATTGTCATCTTCATCTCTTCATTTTTTTAGCTACTAGACTCAGAGAATGGAAGTAGTTGTACCTCATATTAATTACTTAAACAATACTTTCTCATTTAATTTTGAGGCGTTATTATTCTCCACATTCAGCATGTTTAGTAGACATTTCCAGGGCTTAAAAGAGCATGAGGAGCAGTTCTGTTTGTTGTCTTGTCTCTTAATTGATTCTTACATGCCGGCATGGGGATCCATTTAGTCCCTCTCCATACCAAGGAGCAGACCTGGCAGCTGCTCCTTATATGGCAGAGCTTCTATTTGCAACCTAAATTTCCCCTTGTTCTCTTTGGAATGTCTTATAGTTTCTGTCCCCTCCAGCTTTTTTTTTTTTTTGCTAAACTTTAATAGCCATTAGTGTTATGTTTATAGCAGAGAAGCAACAGAAAGAAAAGTTAAAGAGCTGGAGTTGCACTGTTGCACTTCTATAAACAAGGAATTCTCAGCCCTGGCAGTTTCCAGTTAATTAGTTTCGGTTCTTTTACTTACGTTTTGAAAGTGAGTGAATATTCCATGGCCAGGGCCAACATTTATTCTTGGATCTGTACGTAGGTAAAAAAATGTACTTCAGCAGAGTTACACAGTAAGAGCAGCTCTGTAGGAGATTAAAGAAATACAAGGAAAAAAATGTAATTAAAGCAGTTCTAGTCTAATTATAAAATATAACTTAAGGAATGGGAATAAGCATTTGTGACCATTATCTGCTTTATTATTATTTTTCAGCTGAGTTTTTTAATATGAATGCTTTTGTGCGAAATTGGCTTTATAATATTTCCACAGGACTCTAAATGTTTTGGTCCTCTCTGTTTGCTTGTTTGCAGAGGTCATTACATTAAAAAATGGATCCTACCAGGGATGTCAGTGATCGTTGCGGTGAAGACGAATTTCCAGAGCCTTAGGGGAAAAACGGTCACTGCCTTTCCCAGAAATATTTGCAAGGGCTAATGAAGTTTGGTGGATCTCAGTGGTATTGCAAATGTATGGCCTGACGGGGGGTGGGGGTGTGTGGAAACAGGTCTTTCAAGAGAGTAGCAGGTAAAAGGAATTTCTGTAGCTTTCTCCCTTCTAAATCTAATCAAATGAAACCACCTACAGGCCAATAAGCTTCTTGAGTGCACTTTGCCCTGGAAATAGTGTTTTATGATCACCCAAAACATAAATAATGCAATAAAAGAAAATGTTTGAGGTCTCCTTAATGAGCTATTGTTAAGGCACCCTTCGCTCTACTCTCCTTTTGTAGCCTGATGCAAAGAGCAGCATCCAGTGGCTGAGAGTGTATTTTGAGTGCTGCTGGGGAAAGTACAAATGAGAAAACTGCCTTAATTACACTGCTTGCTGCATCTCGAGGTCCATGTGGTTTGACCGGCTGTGTTAGGACACCCTGTAATTTGGAGGAATTCTCTGCACGCTGGCACCATAAATGTACTGCTATCCAAAGGATGGTTAATAATCTAAAGTTGGCTGTTAACATCGCTGGAGCTGGTGTCTATAATTTCAGCGAATGACCCGAATGACTCTGCAATGAAAGACTGAAATGTCACTCTCCTCCTTTACTTTGTGCGCCTTGAGCAAAGACTGCTCCAGACCGTATACATCCGTCGTGTCCAAACGTGGAAAGGGCAGCGTGGCTTTGTGGCTCTGTGAAGTTCCCCAGCTGGGGCAGAGAAGTGGGGGGCATGGGAGGGAAGCAAGACAGTCCCTTCCCCAGCCGTGTCCCCGGTGCCCATCACTGCCATCTCCACTCCTGTTAAGGTGAGGCTGGCCATGGGAAGCCGGCTCACCCAGGCTCTCTAGCTGCCAGTAAATCAGATCCGATGCCTGCAGCTGAAGGCAAAGCAAATGGTTGCCATTACCCAGGTATTTATTTTGCACCTGCTGCTGCGACATCTGTGCAATAGCGGCTGTGTACGACACAAGGTGGCCCAGCCTGGCTTTGAGCATCTCATCGCACCAAGCGGGCGGAGGAGCAGTGCTCCCCTCAGGGGCACGACTGGGGAGCTGTGAGTGCAAAGCTTCACTCCTGCTGCCAGCAGTCCAAAACCCTCATTTCTGCTGCACCCTTTTAGTACGGTTCAGGTGCAGGACAGGAATAAAACGCCACTGGTAAATTTCAGAAAGTTCAGTATTTGCATTTTGTTTGGAAGTCTGTGATATTTTGGCATATTTTCCTTGAAGGCCAGGGCGATGCGGATTGAAGATCAGTGTCAGCTCTGAAGTGTACAAGGTGGCAGGATCTCCTGTGCTTCAGAACAAAATCATCCCCTGTCAGACATGGCGCCAGGGCTGCCATCTGGTAGGGGATGAGACGGGGCTTTTTCAACTGCTTTATACCACATTGAACAAAAAGACTAGTCCGCTCACAGTGCTCTGGTGTTGCACCTTCTTGCACCCAGCGAGGCAGGCCCTTAGTGTGACTGTGCTTGTGTGGTTTCCTTACAATCACTCAGGCCTTCATGCAGGCTGCCTGATGTACAAGTGTCAGAGTTTGGGTCCCTTCAGCCTTTCTGCTCGCTGTGTGATCGGTGTGCAGGTGCTGGAGAAGCACCATGCTGTGTTCCCTCCAATGCAGTATGGCTATCTGTCAAGGATGGAGAAATTTGTCCACTGTTTGTATGGCTGGGGGTGTAACTTAAACCTAGGCCACATTGTGCTCCTCTTCAGCTGTCGTAAAGACCTTATTGAGATACTTTTTACGATGCTGTTTATATATGATGGGTGTGGTGAAGTACAGAACATATTTCCAGAAGGCAAAGAAATTGCCTTTGCTTTCCCACCTTGTATTTGCCTGTAATTAGTTGAAAATGTGACATTATGCCAAGAAACTGGAAGAAACAGACAGCAAGAACACTGATATGAAATCTTGTTGTAGTACCCTTGTGAAGTGCTGCTGTTAGATTTAGGTTGGTCTCTGATCTATGCAGGAAAAAGGCCTGTTGCCACTTGATAAACTTGGATGAGGTGAAGCAAAACTCTTGACTTTCCTCCATCCACCTAAACATGCCACTGCTGATGTCCTTTCTTTGCCCCCCTCTAGACACAACCTTTTTCCTTATAGCGTGCTTTATCCACAGCCCTCAATTCACCTTGTAGGATTTGGGCTTGTACTGTGTGAGCCCCTGCTTAGCTCCCCTACCCCTACAAGATCAGCTGCATGGAAAAGGAGGAATACTTGACTCCTTCCTCTTTGCTCCATGACATCTATTTTGTGACTGCTGAACGTGTCAGCTTTCCGCAAGTACAAAAGGAAGAAATGCAGTAGAAGTAGCATCATCGCATAGAACTGTAGCATTAACAGATGGAACCAAAGATGCTGCAAATGAAATCATCTAGGTGGAAACAGTCCTTGGGTCCTTCCTCCAGCCCCCAGGATAAGCAGATCTTCTAAGCTGAAAAGTAAAGTAATGTCTATTTCTGTGGTAAAATGGAAACTGTATGTATTTGCCATAAATCCACTCAAATTTTGTTGCAGAGCCTTTAGGCAAAACTGTGTTCTTTGTTAGGTTTAGGTTAGTCATAAGACAAGGGTAACTGAACTCTCCTCTGCAAAGGGAGAGAAAAAGCCTGAAATACTTCCAGTGGCCTGTCCCTCTATAATTATTTCAGTCTCTTTGATGAAGGGAGAGAAAGAGAAGTTTTTTGAGGAAATCTAATTTGAGAAGTTAAGGGAGGAAGAACTATTAAGTAGCTCAGGATTCCGGTGTTGGGGTCGTCTTCTACACTAGGACGGGTGCTAATCTGTCCCTCATGCTTGAAATCATTTAGAGAAGAAAGACACCTGATAATCAATGGGCTGCCTTCACAGCAGTTTCTCTGAGCAGGACTGGCTTTGCCATCATCTCTCGGCAGACAGCTTTGAACCACCCAGGTGCTGTTGTTGCCACATCGCTCTTGCAGCACTGATGCTTGTGAGCGCACCCCATCTCCCGTGGCTCTGGGGGTTACCTGGAGGCTCTGGCACGTTTTGCTGTGGTCTGAAGCTAGGCAGGAATATCTCAGCTGCTTTCTCTAGCCACGTGGGCACACATGCAGGGAAAGTAGAGCCAGGTTCTCCTCAGAGAGCACTTTTGCACTGATTTCAGCAGTGTTATCCTTGTTCCTCATTTACCAGGACAGGGAGCTGCCCCCAGATCTCTCTCATTTGTAGGTGCTTGTGATAGCAGAGTGAGGTTCCCTAGCTCGCTACAAAGCCAAATGATCCAATAACTGACGCTGTATCTAGATTACCAAGAACACAGGAAAAATAACATACTTCATCCACTTCCTTCGGGCTACTCCTGCCACACCCTAAGCGAGAAGCGAAGGTGCATTGCGCTACTTGTGCACAGGGGTTATTCTGAAAGTAAGGCAGCCTGAGGAGAGTGCTCATTAGGGCTTCAATGAGGGATTACACATAGGTGTCAAGGGGCAAATCAGCCAGACGTTTGCAGCGTTATCCTTGTTTAACATTATGAAACGGCTTTCAAAACTCTGGATGCAAATAAAACTTTCTGATAGCCTGCCAGAAACGGTCACGCCGACGATGTCATGCCAACGTGAATGAAGTCGGAGTATTTTTTTATTATTATTTATTTTTTTATTGCAGCAATCAGACTTGCCAAACAACCCAGACAACCTATTTCAGTGGAATGTGGGTTCCTGGGCGGCTGGAAGTGCTTGGCTGCCGGCCTCATGGCTCACCTGGGGTGTGCCGTCACCGTGCCTTGCCACCTCCAGAGACACACGCAGTGCCTCTCCTCCTCCCTCTGTGCACTAGCACCTTGGCGTTATCATTCTGAAGACAGAAGAAGCCTGTGCACAGCTCCTTGGAGCACGCAGTGAGATTTGCGTGCCGGCGTACTTCCCCCGCCAACACGCTCCGCGGCAGCTGAAGTGACCTGGTGCGGCCCTCACTTGGTCCTTTTGACCTCCCTATTGTTAGGGAAGATAAATGCTTCCCCCTTCTCCCACGGAAGGCCCGCAGGGTGTGTTTGCACGGTGGGCGGTCCGGTCCTACAGCGAACGGAGAGGTTTCGTCACGTTTGCGGTGTCCTCAGCCCTGGCGCTGAGGAGAGACGAGGCTGTTTGACACGCTGTGGGACAAAGTCGCTTAGGAGTGCAGGTGCAGCAATGCCACGTGCCCTGGGATAGAAGGCTTGCACGTAACTTTTTGGTTCCGAATGACATGGGAAAGCACCCTAAGTCAAGGAGAGCACGATGCTTTGGCCAAGCAGGAAATGAGCACCTATGGGACAGGTGCCAAGATCTCCTGGTGCTTCCAAGCCCTCATTTCTGGCTATTGTGCTGCCTGTAGGAGTTAGCGAGTCTCCTGATGGAAACTCCCCCGTGCAGAGCCACACCAGCTTCTCATGCACAGCCTGCTGGTAACGTTTTTGCAAGACTGATGAAAAAGCTGAACAGAGAGGGAACGTGCTACTGACTGCCACTAACTGCTTGAGGTTGTGAGGCCTGCTGGGCTCCAAGCCGAGCGCCTGAGGAGCTGCAAACCGCTCCTGTCCTGTGATAGGGGCTTTATTCCATGTGGGCCCTGCGGGAGGTGCAGCATGGACCCGCAGCTCGTGCTGAGCCTGCACCACCAAAAGGGCCCTGATAGCCAGCAACAAATTAAAGCCGTGTCCAAAACCACCCCACCCTGTAATCTAGGTAACGAATGTGAGCTTGAGGCAGGGGGAGTAGACTTTGGGAAGTAAAACTGAGATCAAGGTACTCTGTACCTATGCGGCGTCTGCTGAATTTTGTTCTAACTCGCTGAGAATCAGCAGGCTGTACCTGACAGCTTGTTGTTTATTTTTCTCCTTGGGCCTGGTCTGCGTGTACTTCTGCGCCAGTAAAACACAGCGAGTGCAGCAAGCGTTTACTTTCTCTAATGTTACCGTTTCATCTGGTCTAATAAAGCCAGCACTTATTTATGTGTGTATCTGTGCTTGAGAGACAGGAACAACACCCCAGCTGGGGAGGGGAAAAAAAATAAAATTACCAAGCATCTACCCAAGAAGTTAAAGCGACAGGGTATATATGAAGGGGTTAAAGCACTACACAGGTACAGATCCTGTGGCAATTACAAATGTTATTGAAATAAAAACCAGAAACAGGAAGCCAAAAAACAGGTCCCTAAGGCAGGCATCTGTCTTAAATGATATCATTTGTCAAGTTTCCAGCATCTTGTGGTTGTGAACACAAAAAGAAGTTCTGTGTTATACTAAGGACATTACATACTCATTAGTTGGAATGTTCCTGAAGTACATAATACAGGATTTTCATTTAATAAGAAGCAGCTACTTGCCACTGCGTTGTACATAAAATAAATTCTGGGCATGCTAATTGCTATTCAAGGATGTTCCACCTAATTTTTGACAGGTTTTTCTTCTCCCCCCCCCCCCCCAGACTACACAGTAAAAACTGCAAGTAGAATGTGCTGCTATGGTTAAAAAAAAATATTTTTAGAATACTTTTTATTTCTGAAAACTGGATTCTTGCAACAATGAATATTAAAGGCTTTAATGCACATATTAAAAGGAAAAAAAAAGAAGCAAGTAGTTAGCTACAGGAATTTCTCTTTATTTGGGGGAAGTAGCAAGGAAGCAAAATACATACAGATATGTACATATATACATAAATATGCATAGATATGTGCATATATATATACACACACATACATATACATACATACAAAAGTCTGTATCTCAACACAGTAACTCTTCAAGTCTTCTCCCCCATCTCCAAGAACAAACCTAACTGTAATTAATTGGTATAGTTCCTCTATCTGAACACTATTAGTGCATTAGAGTTAACTAATATATAAGCTTCCCCCTCGCTGCCCTGCCAATGACCTTAAGCTTCACATGGTAGGAAGGCCACTTGCTGTAGAATAGAAAAGTAATTTATCCACCATGATTGTTCAGCCCTGGCCCCTCTGTAAAACAGCGACTGACAATTGTGCTGTATTATGGATGGTGCGTTTGTGGGGTGTACAATAGTGTGCAGAGCATCAAGCTCACTTCCCTGAACACTGCAGGCAGGGTTTGAAAAGTGATCCTGCAAAGATGAGGCCACTTGCTGAGCTATGGCCCTCCATTTTCAAATCCTTTTTTCCCCCCCAAATATCTCCTTTCCTCCTTTTTTTTTTCCACCCCCCAAAGGCAGAACAATATTGTTTTCTCAGCTTAAGTAAGAGCAGTATGCAGTTTTCCATTCATAAAAATGTGTCATTAAAAAAAAAAAGGTTACTTTTCTTTTACCTGGGGTTTCCCTGCTTCTTTCCACATTTCAGGATTTAGCATATTCCCTCAAAACATAATAAATTTCGATTCTGTAGCTTAAGGGATCCATCAGTTAAAATGTTAGTCTTTCATCTTTATTACCCTCCCATTAAAATGAAAGAAACCGGGACACACTTCAGTTTAGAAGAAGCAATTTAGTTGGTAATGTCCTTACTACTCAAGTCTTTACAAAGAGAGAAAGTGCATTATTGCTTATATTTCACACATCTATCTGCATAAGAAGCAACTAAAGCTTTCAGACACATACGATGTTAAATTTAATAATATTCTTTGATTAGATTATTTTATTACAACATTTTTCCATTACCAGTCATTTCCCGTACACATTTACATTCATAAAACCTGCAGGTTTTTCTTTGTTTGTGTGTGTGTGTGTATGTATTTATAAAGCAAGGAAAAGATTCTCTCTTGTGCTACAGCTGTTATGTTGGAAAAGAACAGATTAATAACTAGCCACCACGTAGGACTAGGTTTTCTTGTACGCTGCACCAGTAACCCTTTGCTATAATGAGGACACAAAGAGGCTCACATCAGGCTGCTCCTCTTCTTCATAACTCAAAAGCGTCACAGTGGCAATAGCCTCTAGTGCTATTTGTCTTTAGTGCAGTTGTGACACTTCGGCATGATCCATAATTTGGCAGCTATTTACCGTGACATTTCCCTTCAGTGCAGCCATAACATTCAGTGAAGCCATTATTTGGTTCCATTTACCATATAAATTGTATTGTTGTGCATGCATGCTAGCAGCTACATTAGGTACCTGAAAATGAGTAAATCTTGTAAAATAGATACTAACAGCTATTCAGCAGTGGAATTTCTTTACTTCTCAGACAGAAGTCGGAATATATACAATATCTGCAAACACTCCTGCAAACTTTTCCTGGAGACACTGTAATTATTTGTATTTACATGACAAGGGAGAAATTAATGTCTGCTTATTAAGTATATACATTTGGTATATATCTGTATATAGGCACACACACAAAGCGAACTAGTGCTCGGTAGAATTCTAACTTCGCTCAGAAAGGTATTAGGAGATTCCAGCATAGCAATTAAGTAGGAAGCGTATCTGTAAAATGTGCTGAGGGTTGCAGGCCAGGAGAGAGTGAGTACGTGTGTGTCCGTGTGCGCGTGCGTATGCACACATGTGACAGACTCAGGAAAAAAGCCAGCACTTCATCTATTTCTTTGTTGTTTTTCCATGGAAGCATATGTGTGTAGGAAAGGGAAATTCTGTTATTAGCCTCAGCAAACAATGCCAGATTCCTCTGTAGCAAATTCATTTAGAAAGGTAAAATTAGGATGTAGTGCTAACAACCACATCTCAATGAGCTGCTATTATTAATAGTATTATTATTTAAATCCCTGCTCTCTACATATAGTACACTTAGTACTTCCCAGGCAAATGTATTATTATTTTTAATCATTTAAGTCCCCACTGTGCACACAGCTTTTAATACACCTTTTTTGCAAGCATATTAAGTGTATTGTTATTAATCCCTTGCTGTGACTCTACAGTATTTCTTTTCCTTGTACGTTCAATGTCCTATCATCATTTAAACCTCTCAGTGTGTGCATGCCATATACATTTTCCTATCCATCTAATATTTAAACATTATTTAAATCCATCATAGCTTACTTACTCAAAGTCAGCCCTGCTCCCATAACTGAAAGTCTGCAGAATATACTTTTAAATAAAGGAGAAAAGTTGGCTTCCTCCTCTCCCCCACCCCCTCAAAATTATTATGAATTTTGGCAGAAAACCCTTATCTGCGTGTTTCAGAAACAATGTTTCACCCTCTCCTCGCTGATAATGCTCTCTTTCAGCAATCTAGAAGTTTTATCTTTAAAAACAAAAATTCCCTCTTCATTCTGGATTCACTCAAGGAAGAGCAATCATGCATAGCCCAAGCTACCTTTTAGCTTAACACAGGCGTTCAAGGAAAAGGACAAGCCCAATGGCTGTGGCCCAACCCAAACACCAGAAAGGCTACAGGATCAGTACACTGGACATGCCAAATTCAGCATATACCAAATTTAAACTTTTTAGTAACACTGTAATCAGTATTAAAGTACTGAATAATATGCCTGAAGCCAAAAAGTAACCAAATGTCATATTTGAATACATGTACATATGTGACCCCCTCCAAAAGGTTCCTCTGTTCCCTCATTTTGCTTAGTGAAGGTGCCTGGGGCAGCTCGATGTTGTATGTGAAGTAACTTATTAAAAGAAAGTAGAATGCTGCATGTCTGAGCTCAGTCCCCGTACAGGAAGAGCTTTTATGACAAAAGCACTTGGAAGTCACAGCCGTGCAGACAGCTAAACCTACTGGACTGGCAGGGATCAACACCTCCGTGAATTGGGCCACTTGGATGCATTTGGCATTTGACCGGAGGAACTTGGAGAAACTGTTACCCATGCAACTCTTCTGCACACATCACAGATACAACTAAATGTACTCTTTTATTTTTGTTTTGCTCTACTGTGTCCCCAAAAGGGTTTTTTTGTTTGTTTTTAAAGATGCATTTATTGACCCAAAGCAGCCCATTTTCTTTGCACAAGAAAAGAAACCAAGTGCCTAGGAATAAGAGAGTCAGAACTTTGTATGCTCTGACCTCTTACACTACTTGAGTATTTATGTCTTTCTAGCATTCACCTGGAAGGCCAAAAATACCTTTCTAATTATCCAAAATACATAAAACACCACAATATTTGCAATATTATAGGGAAAAGAGTAAGTCTGTTTCTAACAGTAGATCTGGGTGAAAACAAAAATCACAGTGGCTTGAGTAAAACAGAAGCAGGAACAATGACTCAAGCCATTCCCCACAAACCTACGAAGTGGGACTAGTCAGAGGTGGCCCAGAAACGGGACAGTGCTTTGCTGGACTCAATTCTATAGGATGCTAATGGCATAAGCGCTCAGACGTTACAATAAGAATGAACTAAATCAAATTAAAAAAATAATAATTTTCTCTACTGCCTGTAGTACTGAGTAAAATACAAGCTTTTTGCACATTGCTTTAAAAAATTTGTCATGTAGAGTCAGTCCTGAACAATGCCCAAAAATTAAGTTTACCCTGGCTTTATTCCCTCAGTCCCTAGACATTATCAGTCTATCATTAAGTTTATTATTAGGTGTATGATCTTATGAAATTTCCATCTCTCCAACTGCATACAAATGTATACAATTTCAAAAGATGAGGCAAAAACAGCATTTAAGATCTTAAACATTTGCTATGGAAAAAAAGATGTAGAGGAAGCATAGTTTAAAGTATTTTATTGTTCTGGAAAATATTACACTTCTAGCTGGAATTCCCATGGTATGTACCGTTAATGATTTCTATTAAGTGAGGAAGAATTTTCAAAACTTTACAAAACCTTTTAACTGCACCCACTGGATAATCTATTCCTGAGCAATATGACGTGTACTAGGTACGGTGACTGCAGAATTAAAACGGTCTTGCTGCCCGTAAAAGGGCTTCTGCAGAAGCGATATTCAGTAACAGTGGAAGTAGCAGCCTGATTATGGCAAGTCACATCAAGAATCATCGGTCAAAGAACTCTGCAGTACAGAGACCATCTGCAAAGGAGCTAGTCAGCGAGAACCGTATCAACATAAAAAAAGGCACAAGCATTTTAAAAGCTTTTTTTGATTTTATTAAATCTTCAAAAAATATACAGGGCCTGAACACATATGAATATGGCTCAAAACCCCACTCCAACAGTCCTGTAACACTGATTAAGCGGAGACGGTGCGATGGTAAACACTAACAGTAGCAGATTAAAGTGCAAGAAAATAAGATAAAGTCACAGCTTGTAGTGAAAGATTTAAAATAAAATGTCACAGTTGTTTACAGTTATGAATGACGCGATTAAAAAAAAAAAATTGGTTTTCTTATTATTACTGCCATGTTAGATTTGGAAGGTAAATTTTCCCTGTGTAACTGGTCAAGAAATATTACTATAATCCACGATGCAAAATTATGATTATTGTGTTTGTTACAAAAAAAAAAATCAAGAATATATTTTTTTCCATAAACTTGAAGAGAGTATTTAATAAAGCAGCCACATGATACGACTCTTTTTACTTAGTCTTGTTCTAACTACTTTATTTTTAAATCAGGGAATCAAATCTGCTGAAAGAAAAAAAATCTCAGCTGAACTATATATAAAATCTTATCAAACTAGTCTGACAGACTAAATCTGCCTCTGCATCAAAACTTATTCTGTCAAGAACAATGTTCCTGTCTCATGCTAGCCTAAGCGACGGAATCAAACACAGGCCCGTTAAGTCCGTGCTTCAGCCACAGATTAAGGCACTTTCAAGAAAAGAAGGGAAAAGCCCACAAAACTCTTTATTAACACCTTAATGCTGTTTTTTAATTTAATATCCATTACTAAGTTTAAAAAAAAAAAAAAAAAAAAAAGAAATTGTTCTTGTAATTCTGAGGCATAAAGTGCCCATTTTCTCCCTTCTGATTTATATCATTGTTCTGTTTTTACAGCTTACTGTTGACAGAGTGAGGTAATTCAACTACAATTTTTCCAATGTTTTTTCCCATGTACATGTAATCTACAGCACGAAATACAGACTCCAAGCCAGTGAACTTGCCCTCTGGAGACATGTCTCCAAGGTCTACCTCACAGACCAGTTCTCCTTTTTCATACATCTTGAGCAAGTGCTTCAGAGCCATTTTGTATTCGGAAAAGTAATGGTTCAAGAAGAAACCCCGGATGCTGGCAGACTTCTTCAGCAGTTTTGCTGGCAAAACCTCTGCTTTAATAGGCGAGAGGCCAGTAGGGTTCTGGTAGCCAGTGATAAACCCAATAACTATCAGGCGCCCTTTGGTAGCCAAGGAGTTAACAGCCAAGTCAAACATCTTCCCACCAACAGACTCGTACACTACATCCACACCTTCTGGGTAGTCCTTCCTAAGAACAGACTCAATGCTTTCAGTTTTATAGTTGATTGCACGGTCACAGCCAATGGATTTCAGAAAGCCACCCTTTTCATCGCTGGAGCAGGTTCCAATTACATGGCACTTTGCCTTCTTTGCGAGCTGCACAGCGAACTGGCCCGTTCCTCCCGCCGCTGCTGTCACCAGGACCTTCTGGCCTTCAGACAGCTCTCCCAGTTCCTTCAGGCTGATGTATGCAGTAGCACCACTTACCATTAAAGTCAGAAACTCAGGTTTCACAGAGGGCAGAGGCACTGCTTGCTTGGCAGGCACGACTGTGTATTCAGCAAAGGAACCTGCTTTAACGTAGGCCACGGCTTGGCCCACCGTGTAATCGGCACTAGCACTGAGTCCTAACGCTACCACATCACCAACACCTTCAAAGCCTATGTCAAATGGGGGCTTAACCGATGCGTCATATCGACCGGCTGAGTAGTTTATGTCAGACGCGTTAATGCCGACAAATCTAGAAGAAAACAGAAATGTATTAAAACAATTCATTCCTTAGCAAATCTTTGTTGCATGAGAAACCTTCGATTTAAATTTATGGGATGCATATGATACCTTTTTTCCGATTCTGGGTATATTTGAACAAGGAGTACACTGCAAAGACTACCTCGGGTCAGGCTTTTGTACTTTACATTATGTTACTCTAGAATTAAAGATAGATAGATCTGCTAAAGGAAAAGAAAAAAAGAAAAAGACATTTTCCTCAGCTCTATTTGACCGAACTAAGCAAAGTAAAAATAACTCCACACAAGATTAAAGGATGAAAATTAATTGGCCACGTTATACAAGATGTGAAAACACTGAAGAATAAAACGTGCAGAGCGGTAAATATGTTGATTCTGGCAACAAATTTACATTTTTGAATATAATAATACTGTTAATGACTAATGATCATATTAACTATCGATGTCATTTGCAAGGTCATGTTACTGTAGGCAAGTACTTTTTAATTGATGGAGTCACTACAGCAAATTTGCCTTTTGATGTAGCTAATGTCAACGTTAAAATATTTTTCCTTCCATAAATTACTTGCCACACATCAAAACAACCTTGCACAGAAGGGCTAAAATTGTAAGGCTATCAAGTCCTGCTGACCTCTAACAGGTGAAAATGGATGCCAATATTTAAAAAAAAAAAAGGAAAAAAAAAAAAGATAGACGTTCTCACAACATCATTAAGCACTAGGAGATAACACACAGAAGAAAGATGCGATCTAGCTTAGCCACCAAGCGTATTTTAGTAACGCTGGGTTTTGAGAACAGTAAGAGTACCGCTGTGCAGGCAAAGGGAGAGGGGCCGGGGAGGATTCTGTTAGCTGGAAAACGTCGAAGAGAAACACACGCAACACAAAAGACCGGGACTGCTCGCACACGTGGCCGTGACAACCTGAAAGATGCGCTCGATAGCGTGCGAGGGCCGCGCAGGCATGCCGCCGGCGCACTTTTCCTGCCGCAGCTCGCCATAGGCTCCGAGCCCGGCGCGCGTGCGGCTGTCCGCGGCTCGCCCCTCGGGTGCGGGGAGCTGCGAGCGCCCGGCCCCCGCCGGCTCCCCTCGCTCCCCGGGGCCCGGCAGCCTCCGGCGCGGGGCTCTGAGCGCGGGGCCCCCAGCGCGGCTCCGCGCCGCCGCCGGCCGCAGCCCCCGGCCGTGCGGGCGCCGCCTCTGCCGCCCCCCGATGCCGCTTCGGGGCGCCTCGCACCGGGAGGGTTTTATTCGATTTTATTTATTTATTTTTTTTTCGGGGGGGGGGGGGGGGGGGGGGTCTCTTTCTTTCTAGAGGTTGCCGAGTGTCCCCGTGCCCTCGCGCGTTAACACGGCCGGCCGGGTTCAAACTTATCGTCTGCGCTTTTTTTTTTTTTTTTTTTTGCCTCCTCGCTCCCGCTGTCAGAAGGAACGTGGTTTTGGGTTATTTGGCTTCAAAAAGTGGGACCGAGGACGGTTTGCAAGTTGCGGAGCAGTTTACTAACTTCTGGGAACAAAAGAGCACACAAGTAACAACGACTGGGGCGCCGGTGGGCTTGAAGACCGCTTCCAAATCTTTCCTCCCTGTCCCGTTTTCATTTCACGCTGAACACGCCTTATTTCATGTAGGGGTTTCTAACAGGGGCTTGCTCCTTCACCGCTTCGAGACGTAAACCTGAAAAGGCCAGAGGGTGCCTTTTCCCGGGGCGATTCCCCACGCCGCCCCCCCCGCCCCGTCTGCCCCCGGGACCCGCGGCGCAGCGGGAGCCCTCCCGCACCGCCGCCCGAAGTGCGGACCAAACTAAGTCACCCGCGCCGGCACCGGGCACGAAACGCAGCATTCAGCCCAAACGCCCGGCGGAAACGGCCCGCCGCTTTTCCCACCGTGCCCCGTTAGACACCGGGTTCAGACCCCCCCGCCCCCCCCGCTGCCTTCTCTATAAACTTTTTTTCGCGTCTTCCATCCCAACAGCGAAACGTCCCAGGTATTCCGGGAACGAAACGGGTCCCTTCCGTTAGAAAATCCCGAAAAGACCGCGGAGCTGGAGGAAGGACACATTCTTCACGCTCTCTGGGTCCTTGTCCTGCAGTGGTGGGAACCTTGCCCCCCGCCGCCCCCCAGAAAACATAACAGACGGACACATGAAGCTGAAAGGGCTTCGTTAGGGAATTTGTATGCTCCTTTCCCACTCCTTCTCCTCCTCTCCTGCGTAGAACCGAAATAAATGCATTGCTTTACATCGATTTCTTGTTTTGAAGTATTTCTCTCTGAATAAAGGACAAAAAAAAAGGAAAAAAAGAAAAAAAAAAGGAAAAAGAAGCTGCTGGCTCAGTTCTCCAAAGGAGAAAAAAAGAGGGAAGAAAAGTTCCACTTAACTGAAGAGCATCTCATTTTAAAATATCTATCCATACAGGGACTCGGCACATTTTAGTTCCCCATTCCCCTAAATCCAAACCCAGATTTTATTGTGGTGAATCAGGATTGTTTTGCATAAAAAGCTCAAAGCAATTAATAGTATTCATGGGCGTGACTGGGACTAAAATGAGCAGATCTGCAAATGCACTCTTGGAACTCCAGTCCTTTACTGCTTTGTTTTTAATTCTGTGTTTCTACCTATCAGAAAACATGCAGTTGGATTTAGGGGTTGCTTGCCGCCTTTTTTTTTTTTTTAAGACACAGGGACCCGTCCTTTTGGGATGGGAAAAAGCTTCCCCCGAGTGACAAGAGGGGGAAACACTCCAAACTTGCTTCCTGCTGCTGCTCCTTCGCAGAGCACGCTTTTCAGTAACGTGATCCCGATGTCTGACATCCCCCCGAAAATAACAGTAACTACAGAGGAAATGCCACGGATCCCCAAATAATATTAGATGTATGAAGTCTAAACCTAGAGTTTCTCACTCACCTCCCCCCCACCCCTCCATCCCCACTCGTGGGTGTGTGTCTGTACAGGAACATGTGCCTAACAAGCTGAGACCCAGCAGTTGCCTGCCTGAATGTCTGGACCAGCTCCTGCTTTCAGTCTGCAGTGAGCTCTGCGCCTCAGCCCTTTCGCCGTGAGATGTGCTCATCCCTCCGGCCCCCGGGGAGCCCACCCAGCAAAGGGAGGGAGGAGAGGGAGAGAGGAAGAGTTACGCTGGAAGCTGTGGAGGAGAGGAATAAATTTTAAAAATTCACGGGGGAGGGGGGTGAGAAGGACTCCAAGTGCACGGGGGGGAGGTGAGGAGGGAAGCGAGGATGTCGCCCAGTCCTGTGCTACCCGGCTCAGGTCCTGCCGGCCTCTTCACCCCCCTGCCCCCCCGCATGCATCGAGCCCAACCTGGCGGCTGCTGCGGGCCCTTGCTGCTCCGTGGCCGTGAGCAGGCACGGCACCGCCGTGGTTTGGACATGGAGGTGTGGAGGAGGGAATTTCGGTCTCAGAGGCCCTAGGGGAAGGTGTCGTTATCGGATTAAAGTGGCACACGAGGTTCCTCGTCAGCTCCAGTAGCAGTCCCCGTCCTGCTTTCCCCCTACCCCTTCTTCACCCCTTTCTGTGTTCACGGACTCGCATTAGGGATCACACACACACACTCCCTCGCAGCTATCACACAACTCCCAGGACTGCTCTGAAGGGTTTCTTTAGGGCTTCCTAACGCCTCAAGGCTCCATCCGAGCACGCGGTAAGCTATGTGCCACTGCTGCTTGCCTGCTCGACGAGCACCCGAGCGTGCTGCTCTCATCCGCGGTGCCCGGAGCTTCACCTTCCCCTCTCGGGCTGGGGACCCCCTCAACTTTTTTAGGGCTCGCTTCCAGCTGAAAGGGAGCGTAAACTCCACGGCAGACCCAGTGCGAGCAGACGGGTTCACGGGGCCAACTGGGGGAGGAGGGCAGGGTTGGTCCTCGGAGCCCCGGCGTCTCCGCGCAGGATTTACGGCGCGTTACCAAAAAAAAGGAGCCGAAAGCCTCCTCCTCGCCCCCCGCCGGGGGAGCGTCCCGGCTGCCCGGGCAGGGGCAGGGGCAAAGGCAGGGAGGCGGTGCGGGGCGGGGAGCACCGGCGGGGAGCTGGGAGGGACTTGGCGAGCACCGGCGGCCCGAGGTGAGCCGGGAGGAGGAGGAGGAAGAAGAGGAGGAGGAGGAGGAGAAGGAGGGCGAGGAGGAGGAGGAAGCGTCACCCCACGTGGACGGGGCCACCGGACTGCAGCAACAGCAACCGCGCACACCAGCACCGGCACCTCCAATAAAATTAAATTAACAGTCACCAGATGGCAGCTGGTACAAGTCGGGAGCCGGCCCGCAAAGCACGCGTGCGGGAGCAGGCCACGAGGTGCGAGCGGCCGGGGGAAGGGGTGTTTGTTTTTGGGGTGTCCGTGTTGCGTGCGTGCCTGTGGGGGTGCGGGGGGCGGCGGCTCACCTGTTCCTGACGAGGAGGTCGCCGTCCCCGGGGAGCGGCACGGGCACGCCGCGCCGCAGGGCGACCGCTTCCCTGAAGTTTGGGCTCAGCCGAGTCACCACCAGCTTCTTCATGGCGCTGGGGATGGCCGAGCCCTGGAAATCCAGAAAGTGGCGGCTGTACGACATGTCCACGATGGGCCGCGCCCGGCAGCCCAGCGCCACGCCGCTCCGGGCGCTCCAGCTCATGGCCCGGCACCACCCGCCCCTGCGGCCGCTCCTCTTCTGGCTCGGCTCGGCACGGCTCGGCTCGGCTCCCGGCTGAGGATCCCGTCACCGTGCGCGCTGCTCCGGCTGGGGGATTTAAATCGCGGCTGGGGTGGGGGGAGCGGGGGGTGAGGGGAGAGACAGCGGGGAGGGGGGGGAGCGCCGCGGATCCGCCACCCCCGCCCCGCGTCCTGCGGTTCACGAGCAGCGCTTATCGTTGTACCGGGGACAAAAATAAATATAAATATAATAATAATAATAATAAAGTAGGAGCGGGAGCGCCCGGCGCCTCTCCTCGCCGCCGCCGAGCCGCTGCCCGCCGGCCCAGGCTCCGCCCCTTCCGTGCGAAACGTTCACTTCCTCGCAGCCAGGTGCTACGAATCGACCCCGAGCCGCCGCCGGCCCCGGCCCCGCGGCCGTTAGGGGCGTTAAACCGCCAACGCCCGGCCGCGCGGCGACGCGGGTTGACCTGTCGGCCGGCGCCGCCGGGGCAGCCTTCCGGGGGTTATTTTCGCCCCGATAATTAATAAAGTGGTTTTGTCGCCTCGCGGCGTGGCAGAGGGGGTGTGTGCGGGGAGCCAGCCGGGTTAGGGGAGCGAAGTGGCGGCGCGGCGGTGGTCGTCCCAACTTTGTGTGAGGGAAGTCAGGGCATGGGGGTGTCTCCGTGCCAGCAAGCTGCTCCTTCCTCGGTTCTGCCTCTCTAAACGTGTAAAGAAAAAGGGGAGGAAAAAAATAAAAATTCCCCTTTTGCCCGAAAGAGAGCAAAACTGCAGTTTGTTTTCCTGTCGGAATCAGCCGGGTAGTTTTTATTTGCTTTCCCGGCTTAAAGAAGCAGGGGAAGAGCCCTTCTGTTCCCGCATTATATAAATCCCCAGACACACACCGCGCGAAATCTATTAGCAGCGCGTTTCATCTGCTGCAGTTCCTGCTCGGCAGTCTGTTGGCATTTCGGAGCGAGGCTGAGCGGGAGGCTCCCGCGAACCGCTTTTAGTTCAGCGCCGGGTAGCCGTGTGCCGCGGCGAGGTACCGTCCCCTGCTTTTTTTTTTTTTTTTTTTGAAGTTTGCTGGCAGCAGACCTCAAGTTGAAGCAGCACATGCGTCTTGCACAGCACTTCAGCAAGTGGATCGTAACAACAGCCCCCTCGGCGTGCGCGCGGCTCACATGAGAAATCTTTTATGCCCTGCTGTATTAAGACTTTTTTTTTTTTTTTTGGTCATATTGTTTAGCTCTAGGAAGAAAAAAAAAAAAAAAGGAAAACAAAGCAATTAAAAAGATTGACAGGTACGGGTTTGTGTGAGACCTATTTGTAATTGTCAGGGTGACGTGGGCAAGAGGAGGAGGAGTAAGGAGCTGAAGCAGGAAAAGCAGCTCGATGTGTCTGTCTATCAGTTGAGGCTGTCTGAGAGCTCTGGGACCCGAATGTGTGTTATATTTCAGTGAAAAGAGCAGAGAGGGAGAGTGGATCTCTTTCTCTCCCAGGAGTTTCGGGGGGGGACAGTTCACGTTAATCTCTCCCACTCAGTGACTAGCTTTTCTTCCTCCCCCCCCCGCCCGCCCTCTTTGCACACACTCTCCGGGGCTTTTCTTGGTTTTGGCAAATTTTTTTTTGGTGTTTTGTTTTTTTTTGTTTTCGTGTTTCGTATTTTTTTTTTTCCTGTTGCAGATCAAGATCAGCCAAAAAAAAAAAAAATCCATGATAAAAAAAAACCGTGTTTGCATTATATTTAGTAGCAGAAGAAGCTTCGATTTGTGGAGGAAAAAAAAGGGAGAGCAAGACAGAAAAGTAGTCCTCTCCGGTGGTGACACTGTTTGATCTGTGACTGTTTGGAAGGTGGAGGAGTGACTGACATTTCCCATCCGGTGTATATGTATGTATGGGGGCTTTACTCCTTTTTATTATTTGCTTTCTTGCTCTTAGACTAAGTGCTGGGAGGAGAAGGAGAGACTGGATCGACCTCGTTTTTTGCACAAACTATTAGCAACGCAATAAACAAACAAACAAACAAACAAAACCCCCCCCACCACCAGCCCACAAATCCACGAGCCTGAACCAAGCCAGCCTGCGAGCGAGCGAGAAAGTTGCGCTTTGAGACTCTTTGATCTCGGAGAAAGCCTGAGAGGGGGGGAGTGACTGAATTTACCGTCTCATCGCCGCCGCTTGCTCGGCTCTCCGCCGCCGAGACGAAGGAGCAGCAGAAGAAGAAGTGATTAAGGAAAGGAGGGGGAGAAGGGGAGAGAGGAACGGGAAAGGAAAAAAAAAAAAAAAAAAAAGAGGACGAGAGAAAGATAATGGATTTGGGCTACAGATCGAACTGATCAACCCGTATTTATTTTGCACATCTCCGCTGGCATCTTCCCTGCTGCTGCTGCTGCTGCTGCTGCTGCCGAGAGGACTGAAGAGCTTTGTCTTATAAGGAACTTAAAAGAGAGAGAAAGAGAGAGAGTGAGTGCGGGTGCGAGAGAGAGCGAGGCAGAGGGAGGAAAATTAACCTCGTAAATGAAAACATTTCCTCAGCAAGTTTTTGGAGCGGCGGCGGAAATTGGCATCCCTGTCACCCGTCCGCGGCTCGCCTCATCCCACAGCCCACCTTCCCCCCCGCCCCGCTCGCAGCGCCGGGAGCTCACCCGGGGGGGGGACCCGGGCCGGGCGAGAGGAGCACCCGACCAAACTTTTTCTCCTTCCTCCCCCCCCCCCCCCCCTCCTTCCTCCTCCTCTCCCTCTCTCCCATCCCTCCCCACCCTCCCTCCGGCTCTTCCTAGGCGGAATTAGAAGTTGAATCCGCTTTCTCTTCTCCTTCCTCCCCCTCCCTCCCTCCCTCCTCCCTCCTTCCCTCCCTCCCCCCCCCCCCCCCCCCCGGTTTTATTATTATTTTATTTGTGTGTGTGTGTGTGCGTGTGCGTGCGCGTGTGTTTGTTTCTGCATGAAAAGCGGGGGATCGGAAGAGGAGTCCTGCGCGGAAACTCTGCGGCGGCGGCGGCGGCGGGCGGCGAGGCGGCGTTGGCGGCGGCAGCATGCCGCGGAGAAAGCAGCAGGCACCGCGGCGCTCCGCAGGTAACACCCCCCCGCCTCCCCTACCGCGGGCACGGCTCGGCTCGGCTCGGCTCGGCACGGCTCGGCGCGGCACGGCGCGGCAGGGGAGGGGTTAACCCGCCGGGAAGCGCTGCCGCGGGGGGAGCGCTTTCCCCAGCCCCGCCGCAGCCTCCAGCAGCCCCGGGGGCTGCCGCCGGGGCTCTGGGGTTTGGGGAGGGGGGTTTCGGGGCGG